>NW_006441387.1:45638-52880 GCF_000325575.1 Pteropus alecto
CGGGAGGCGGAGACTGGGGGGAGGAGGGGGAGGCACAGGCTAGGTGGGCATGGTGCTGCCCCTGGCGGCTGCGGGGGGCACTGCGGCGCTGCGGGTCGGTCCTTTGCGTTCCTCCTGCTGGGTGACCTCTCCCACCTGCGAACCCGCCCGCCAAGGTACCGCGACATCCTCGTCCTTATAAGGCCGTTCATACTGTTATGTCACCCTACAACATAACGATCCCTTTATCTTTAGGAAGAGCGCTCACGTCCACGCAAAGGTCGCTAGTATTTGCACAGTATTTTACAAATAATGGTCGGTTGCATCAATAAAAAATCTCAATTTGTGTATCAGCGCGCGCTCACCTGTAAAGGGAGCTTTCATCTGGGTAAAAGCCGTCTCCCGCTTTGGAAAAACAAACCTGTATTTGCGCATGGCTTCTAGGCGCCAACCTTCCTTTGAGTGTGTTTGCACACTGGCTTACCCACGTAAGGGCCCCTCGCATGGACCTCTCGTATCTGCACAAGGATCCCGCCCACCCCAAGGAGAACCTTGCTCTTCTGTATAGGGACCTGCCCATCTTCGTAAGGATCCCTCTCACGTGTTGAAGAACTTCCCCAAACTGATTAAGGATTGCTTTTATGTATATAAGGATCCCTCTGTCCCTTGCCACTCACTTTACAATTTAAGGCCGCTATCTATGTTGAGTGTCACAGGAACCCACTGATGGCACACTGATACACGGGGAAGTAGAGACCCTTGGAAGGCACCCGACTACTTTGATGTCACCACCCAGACAGTCACTGTTGGAGCTAAAACTTAGGTGCCCAAGAATCTTCCCCAGGGGTTCCCCCACCCTGTGGAGCAGGGTTACACTTTTTGCCACCTGGGGTCCCCACACCAGGCCTCTCTTGCGGGGGATGAGTTGGACGGGAGGAAGAAGGGGAGGTTAGTACTATACCTATCTCATTCCAATATTTTGCCCTAGACTGGTGAGAAGGGGCTAGGGATCATTGCCCAGCTCATTACTAGAGATAAAAATAATTATGGTAGTGGTGGTGTTGATAGTGATGATGGTGATGATGGTGATGGTGGTGATGTGATGATAGTGATGATGATGGTGATGGTGGTGATGGTGGTGATGGTGACGATGATGGTGATGGTAACAATGATGATGGTGATGATGATGGAGACAGGGAGAATGAGGATAGCTGTCCCCTGAGAAACACACATGTAGATACTCATCATTACTACCCCAGGTCTTCTTCTGTCTGCCTCCAATTCTGCCTCGTGTCATGTCCTCCATAATCCCCAGCCAGGTGGACAACATGGGGCCTGGAGATGAGGAAGATCCTGGAACAAGCAGCTGTGAGTTGCACTAAGTAACCCTAAGCAAGTGAGTTCCCATCTTGGAGCCTTTGTTTATCTGTAAAATAAGAGAAAGAGGTGAGGCTAGCCATCCTGAAAGCCCTGGATTGGCTGATTTCCCATAACATGTCCACAGCCAATGTTTGTTGAACCAGCAGGACTTACTAAGAGGGAGAAGAATTCCAATGTCATGATGTGTGTGCTTGGGTACGAATATATGTGGGTGGGGGGAGGTACTCATGTGACTCCAAAACTCAAGAACACTCAGTGGCTCCCTATTGCCTATGGGACCTAGTCGCAGCCTCTTGTTCCTACTTTTATGCCTCCATCACCTGGCCTTGTGTCAGCCTTCCCTAAATATATATTATTTGACAGTGGTGGGTTTCCAACTTGTAGACCGCGACGCACCATGTGAAATAGATTTTACATCATGATCTGGTACACACAAACACTCACCTGAAGTAAAAAAAAGTTTCATGAAATAAAACTGCTCTCTACTCAGCACAATGCTCTCAGATATTTCTATTCTATGTTTATTCTAGTTCATAAATGAAAATCTGGTCACAACCTCTTAAATTTTTCATACCTGGCTAATGAGTCTTGACCTGCAACCTGAAAAGCACTAATCTCTAATTCCAGAGAGCTTCCGGTTTGGAGTTAGAAAAGAGGTAACTATTACAATGCAGAAGTAGATTATATTGGCTGCTCAGGGGAGCTCGATATTTTGATCCTGCACCCTCAACGTGTGTGCACACATGGACACACACACACACACACACACACACACACACACCACTCCCTTTTACTCCCCTCAGAAAAAGGTTTGAAATGACTGAATCTCCCTCTTTCTCTGCTTCACTCTGGCTCTTTCTCTCATCTCTCTCTCTTCATCTCTCTCACACATGATTTAGGTCCCAGGTGCCTACAGTCTGACCTCTTTAGAGAATTACTGTGGCCGTAATGATAAAGCCCAAGACAGCCATCCTCATGTATGAGACCTGAAATGCTGTCTAGTAGAAATTTCCTGGGTTGACCTTCTCCTGGGACACAGATGATTATTCTGGAGAAGTCTTGAGCATTTCCACGGTTCTTGGCTGAACACCGTTCCAAAGCCATCTCAAGATCGGTAGGTGTTAATTCAGGGTTTTGGGTGCACAAGAACCCCCCAGTGCAGGATGGCTCAGAGCACACGGTTGTCGCTATTTAGTTTCAGCCAATGCTTGCCATATGGGAAGAGGAACACAACATTGCCAGATGTTCCCAATTTCCAAGAGAAGACAGAAATCTGGATATTTTTAAAAGCAAAATCCCTCAGCTTTTAAATGTTGAAACTAATTCAAATACAAAAATAAAAAAAAACCGTGTGTGCCAAATAAAACCTGTTTGTGGGTTAGAGCTGGCTGGTTTGTAGGCTCTGGGATAGCCAGACGCTGAGCAGCACCAGCATGGAAGGGGCAAGTGGAGAAAGAGGGGCCCACAAAGAGGCTGAGAAGGAGCAACCAGGGAGGCGGGAAGGAAGCCAGAGAGGCAGCAATGCCACCTCCTCCAGGGAGGCACCCGGACCAGCCTCTCTCTATGGAAGACCTGGACTGGTCGTGGCACAAGGGTTCAGCATGTGCTCCCAATGACTTAAACTCTGGGAGACTCACCAGTTTCATGAGGGGGTTGCGAGTGCATATGAGTGCATTTAGACGATGTTCTAGAACAGACAAAACTAAACTATGATGGCCAAGTAATCAGAACAGTGGTTACCCTTGAGGGTGGGGATGGGGCTGAATGGGAGGTAGGCTGAGGGAGATTTCTTGGGTGATGGCATTGTGTTCTGTATCTTGACAAGGGTTTGGGTCACACAGGGGTCCACATTTATGGTACACTTAAGATCTGTGCATTTCATGGCAAATTTTACCTTGGGAAAAAATAAAAGAACTCTAGTTAGTGATATGCAGGCTTAAGTATTGGGGGGAAGGGGAGTGGTGTCTGCGGTTCCATTTGAAATGGATCCGTGAAGAAAATAAGATGGATTGACGGAGGGGTACATAGGTAATAAAACAAAATATCAGGGGCAGAATCTATGTGTTGGGTATCTGGGTGTTCACTGTAAAATTCTTTATTTTTTCCAATTTTATTGAGATATATAACTGATATTAACACTGTATAACTTTAAGGCGTGCAATGTGAAGATCTGATATCTGTATATGTTGTGAAATGATGAACACATCCATCACCTCACATAGTTACATTTTGTATGTGTATGTGTGATAACTTTAAAAGCCTACTCTCTCAGCAACTTTCAAGTATACAATATGGTATTGTTAATTATAGTCACCACACTTTGCGTTAAATCTCCAGAACTTATTCATCTTATAACTGGAAGCTCATACCCTTTGATCACCTCCACCCTTCCCCCCGCCCACCCCCAACCCTGGCAATCATCAGTCTGTTCTGTTTCTATGAATTTGTTTTGTCTTGTTTTAGATTCTACATATAAATGGGATCATATACTATTTATCTTTCTCTGTCTGACTTATCTCACTTAGCATAATGTCCTCTTGTTTCTTCCATGTTGCTGCAGATGGAAAGGTTTCCTTCTTTTGATGTCTAATAATATTCCATTGCATATATATCACATTTGCTTTATCCAGTCGTCCATCGAAGGACACTTAGGTTGTTTCCATGTCTTGGCCACATGAATAATACTGCAGTGAACATGGGGTGCAAATATTTCTTCAAGATCCTGTTTTCATTTCTTTCAGGTAAATACCCAGAAGTGCAATTGCTGGGTCATAAAGTAGTTCTATTCTTAATTTTTTGAGGAACTTACAAACTGTTTTCCATAGTGGCTGCACCAATTTGCAGTCCCACCAATGGTGCACGAGGGTTCCCTTTCTTCATATTCTCTCCAGTACTTGTTTTCTCTTGTCTTTTTGATGACAGCCATTCTGACAGATGTAAGGTGGTATCTCATTGTGGTGTTGATTTGCATTTCCCTGATGATGAGTGATATCGAGCATCTTTTCATGTATCTGTTGGCCATTTGAATATCTCCTTTGGAGAAATGCCTATTCAGGTCTTTTATCCATCTTATAATTAGATTATTTGTTTGTTGTGTTTTTTCACTGTAATACTGTTTTGACCTTTTTGTATGTTTGAAATGTTTCATAATAAAATGTTGAGGAAAAAGGATAGGGTATAATTAGAGAAAGAAAGTGGATAAAGTAGTATTTATTATTGGATTATAAACCAAATATGAAATACACATCCACAGGTTGAAATGATATAAACAATTGATTGAATAAAGTAATAAATAGGAGAGAATAGACACATTTCCCATGCAGAAGAATTCCAAATAATTTAGGTAGATATTCTGCCCTCAAGGAAGTGAAGCATAACTCCCCACTCCTTAATGCTGGGCTGACCATCAGGACATCCTGCTACAGGAAACAGTGAAAATGGGGGGAACAGAAGAAGTTGACAACAAAGAAGCCCGACAGACACTACCTCAGCCAGGGCATTAAGGTCAACATCCACTATGACCAGTCATGTTGACTTAAATACAACGTGGTCTCCTGGGTGGGATCATTGGAACAAAAGCACATTAGGTAAAAACTCAAGATCCAAACAAAATGTGGGCTTCGGCTGACAATAACGCATCTGCACTGGTGCGTTGCTACGACCAGTTCACCATGGTGATATATGGTATCAGCAGCAGGGGAAACTCTGTACTATGCTTACAACTTTTCTGTAAATTTAAAACTACTCTAAAATTAAAAAAAAAATTACCTAAAAAAAGAAATCCAAAAAAAATTTTTAAATGATAAGATTTTTTTTTAAGTCTGGGCTCACTGACGCGAACAGGAAACAGCTTCATTCTTTCTCACCCTGCCTTCATGTTCCATCTGTTGGAGCCCCTTTGCCCTTTCCCTTCCCCTGGCTATATCAGAAGCAGATCTCCCGGATTTTCTTGCCACTTTAGGGTTTTTCAACTGTCCTGATTTCAGAGGCAGGGGAGGGGGGCAATAGTCCAGCCTAACTTAATATCAAAATATTTATCTGGCGTCTAGTTCAAAATTACTCCCTTTCTCCTGAGGGAGCCTTGAGCTAAGACCCCACAGACCAAGGGAGCAAAGGGTATGGCACATGGTTGCTTTCTCCATTCTTTTTGTCCAGTCTCTAAGGGAGAAGGGGATGGAGACAGAGACTCATCTTGCTGGTGCTGTGTCACTTTGGCCACTTCCCTGCCAGGCCTTCCACTCTTTGTGTCATGAAATACCCAGGAAGACCCCTCACCTTTCCCTCAGTCCACCGAGAATTTCCGTTTCCCTTCCTCAGTGTCACATTATTGCTGGTGTCCAGGCTCTTTAAACAAAGGCCACCAGGACTGTACCTGTAATTGAGCACATTAGGATTATTACACATTGCAGTGAGACAGCACACATGCTATGGGGTGACAGATAACACACCAGGTAAGAGGGTGCTATGGGCTGCATTGCATCCTCTCAAATTTATAAGTCCTCAGCCTGTAATTGCATTTGGAGAGAGGGTCTTAAACAGGGGATTAAGTTAAAATGAGGTTGTTAGGGTGGGCCCTAGTCCAATCTGACTGGTGTCCTTACAAGAAAAGGAGACTAGGCCACAGACATAGACAGAAGGATGACCATGTAAGGACACAGGGAAGAAGACAGCCATCTACAAACCAAGGAGAAAGGCTTCAGAAGGAGCCAACCCTGCCAACACCTTGATCTTGGACTTCTAGCCTCCAGAACCATGAGACAGTCAATTTCTATTGTTCATGCCGCCCATGTGTGGTGCTTTGTTATGGGAGCCTGAGGAGATTAATACAGGGGGTGCTAGAAGCTATAATAGGACTTGGATTTTCTTGGGTCATTTTGAGAGAGGTCCAAAGAAGACAGAGCTTGCACTGCCCTAGGGTGTTGTCGGGGAGCAGGGGGGGTGTCTCTTCTGTATGGGAGGCACTAGAGCACTGTGCTAGGTAAACACTTATATTCATACTTGAGTGAGGGGTTGGGGGGTATTTGGTGTCTGTGGTTTACATGGTGACATGGGTTAGAGCAGATGATTTGTGAGATGGTTTGCATCCCACCGGAAATGATCCTGGTGTGACTGTGAGCATCATACCCATTCTGCATGTTCAGGTCCTTTTGTCTTTGTCACTGGAAGCAACCTGGCAGACAGGTGCCACATCTATCTCTTCCTCTCCCTCCCTCTCAGGCCTCCTGATGGCCTCTGGTTGCTGGGACACCTGCAGAAATGACACTTCCAGGTTTGGCCCACTTCTATAAACATCGAAGCAACAGCCATGGATGTCCCCCAATCCAGGAACACCTGCAGCAGATCTGACACCAGGGAGAAACGCTTGGTCATGACAAACCTCTGAAGTGGGAGTTTTTGACTGCAGGGCCACCCAAAGTCACCTAAAGTCACCCAAAGTCATCCACACTCACTCTCTTGATGTCCTGCTATGACCCTCCTGCTCCCCATAATAAACCCTGGGCCCTCTCCTCCAAGCAGTCCTCTGGGGTGTTCTCAGTGCCAGGCAGGTCCCACAATGCCAGACCTGCTTCTGCTGTGTGCTTGCTGTGCCAGCTGCCCGGCTTTACGTCCCCCCACCCACCCAATACCTTCAAACTTAGGGAGTCTCACCCTCTTCTCTCACAAAGCTCCAGCTCAGTGCTATGGAGGCACCAAGACTATTTAAAATATAGATTATATTGTTATCCATGTACAGCCAGGCCAATAGTTTGGAGGCAGTGGTTTGTTACTCACAGATTTGGAGAGGGGTCTCTCTCCCTTCCTGGCTTGCAATTGACTACCTTTTTTCTGCACCCTCACAGACAGATAGAGACAATTGAAAATGTCTCCAGATATTTCTTGGTA
>NW_006441387.1:52901-58132 GCF_000325575.1 Pteropus alecto
CTGCTGTCTCGGAGTCCCCAGTAATCACCCTGTAGATTCTAGTGTCTCTGCTGTAATCACCCAGTTGGTTCTGGGGGCTCCTGGTGCCACTTTCCATCTGGCTCCTCAGACAACTGCAATGATTCCCTAGCTGGCTCCAGCAACTTGACATCCTTCAGTGACTGCATAACTATGGGCCGCTTCTTAGCACCCTGTCATAATTATGGCCTTTTACAGAAATCCAATCAAAATGACCCAATTCGTATGTTTTGTTGATCAAGTAGTGTGTGACTGGGGCCTCCATTACTTCAGCACCATCTCTGAGTACCTGAGATAGAGATGGACCTAACTATTCTGTGCTCAAAGAGCATCCAGCCTGTTGGGAGAAGAGGAGAGAAGTGAAGACACCGTGTCACCTAGGGACATGATAGAGCCAGCACAGCACTTAGCAAGAGCACACAGAAACAACACCAGGGCCACCATGTGCAGCGGTGTAGGCTGTGCACTGCCAACTCTGGGGTTGCCATCCCACAAACTCTATTTTCACAGAGCCCCCTGGAAACTTTGAGAATGAGGAGCCTAGTGAGACCTTTAGGACAGGCCTCCAGGGGTCAGGCAGAGATGGATCTGGAGCCATCCTGGTCCTAGAAAGAGAGGAGGCAGCTGTTTGAAGGCCTCCCTGCTGTGAGAGGCCTCAGATTCTGAGTGAAGATTCCAGGAAAAGAATCACTGGTTGAGGCATCTTCCCTCTGGGGTCATTTACATCACTCTCCATCTTACTCAGGGTTACCACGGTGACTCAGTGCGACCTGATGCCTCCAGCACTGACAAGCTTCACTCTCTCATCATGGCTCAGATGCCACCCCCTCAGCATCTTCTCTGACTACCTTATTAATGTCACAGCCTGTCCCCACACCCCCAGGCTTTGTAGACTCCCTGGACCTCCCTTTCTCTTTCTCATTTTTCCAAATCACTTTTCTTTCGCCTTCCGGGAGACTATGAATTTATAACATTGATGGTGTATTTTATCTCCCTCCATAGAGATATAAACTCTTCGAGGGCAGGGACCCCTGTCTGTTTAGTTTATCGATGAACCTCAAGCGGCTCCAGCGGTGTCCGGCACACAATCAAGGATCAGCAAATAGTTACTAAACGGAAAACTGAGTTTGTCAGATGGAAAAACGTTTGTGGTTTTTTTTTTCCCCCCTTCTATTTAAAAGAGACTGTCTCCACCGAGGCCACTAGAGGGCGTCCAAGACATGTGTTGACTCTTCGCAGCCCCAGGTGTGTGGTCCTTGAGCCTCCAGCTCAGGGGCCAGGTGACTTGTGACCGCATGCCTTCTCTTCCATGAGCCTCCGCCTTCCCATCTGCACCATGGGGGTTAAAGTGCCCGAAATGAACAGCAGTGAAGAGTAAAGGGGACAATGCACCTACGTGAAGACTTTAAAAAGCTACTGCATGGTCATTTAATGAGTTATTCCAGCTCATTAAATGACAGACATTAAGCAGGTGCAGGTTTTAAACATATACATTCTACCTCAATAAACCTGTGTAAAGCATGACTAAAATAAAAAATTACATCGAACCCCCAAAAGCCATTGGGCTGATGCAAGAAATCTGAACATCCCAATATAGCAGCAAAATAAGAAATACTAATCAAACGCAGTGATAACAAAGTGGTAATGTTCTTTAGACAAGATGTACTCACCATACGCTTCTTTATTTAGGGAAAACGGCTCATACTCATTAATGTCAATGTGTAATGGTGGCAGTGTAATTATGTCCATGGCAGCAAAAGAACGTGAAAACAGTAACCTCAATGCCATTAAATAAGATTAGGGAATATGGAGATTAAGGTTAAGTGGGGTCAGAAAGGTAGGACCTGATCCGACAGGACTGATGCTCTTACAAGAGGAGGAAGAGACACAAGACATCTGTGCGTGTGCACATGCGAATGCAGAGAGGAATGATTGATCGTGTGAGGACACAGTGAGGAGGGGCCACCTGCAAGTGAGGAGAGAGGTCTCTAGAAGAACCAGCCCTTCCCACACCTTGATCTCAAACTCCTAGCCTCCGGGACCTTGAGACAGTACACATCTGTTTAAGCTCCCAGGTTATGTGGTTCTTTGCCAAGACAGCCCTAGCAGGCTAACACAGCAAAAAAAAAAAAAAAAAATCGATCAGCACAAATACTCTACTTTCAGCTCCTTCCTCAACACTATGACAGGTGGGGAGCGTCTGCATTCACAGAATTGTTCCCGCCTCTCTGATTAACCTCTTCTCTAGCAGGCTCTCTCCCTACCACTATAGATGGTGGGAAGACTAAGTGACATCAACTTGTTGCTGCCCTCTCAAAGGAAAGGTCCCCATGGTGATCTTCTATGGTGACTTGAACAAGATCATACTGAATACCTGTATTCGTTTCCTATGGCAGAAGTAACAAATAACTGCAGACTTGGTGGCTTAAGACAACACAAATTTATCATCTTACAGTTCTGGAGGCGAGAAGACTGACGCGGCTCTCACGGGGCTGAAATCAAGGTGTTAGTGCCTTCTGGAGGCTCCGAGAATCCATTCCTTGCCTTTTCCAGCTTCCGGACGTACATGTGTCCCTTGGCCTACAGCCCGGTCCTCCGTCTTCAGATTTCTTTCTGACCTTCCTGCTCCCTCCTTCACTTATGAGGACCTTGGGAGGACATTGAGTCCACCTGGTTAATCCAGGGTCATGTCCCCATCTCAAGATCACCTGACTAACAGGCTTGATTCTATCTACAACCTTAATTACCCCTTGCCTTGTAATATGACATAGCCACAACTTCTGGGACTCCGGAAGTGGACATCTTTGGGGCCCCATTATTCTGCTCACCATGATGCATAAGAGGGCTCATCACTCTGGACCCCAATTTCTTCTTCCAATCTGGACAATAACAGTTTCGGTCACGTAAGGCAATTTTGAACAATTAATAGAATATGAAATGTCATGAACCTAGTGCAGACCTGGAAATATCTTAATAAATGCTAAATATTATTGCTATCATTACTATATTTATCTCTCTTATTTAGATTTCCAGCACACCACCTCCAAACACCTCCCACACATACACACCAACTCAGAGTCTCAAGGCTCAGCTTCCTTTATTGTTCATCCATGTGGTCTGCAAAAGACACAGCTTGCCTGAGTCTGCCCAGAATTCAGAGGGTCCCCCTCTCCTTTTTCATGGAATGGGTCTGAATGGATTGAGGTGATGATGTCCTCAAGGCACTTGGTCCATCTCCTGGATTCTAGCCCCTCTTTGAAGCATGAGAGACACAAACTCCCAATGCACTTATCTTCCCGTGCTTGGCAGTGGGTGGAGAGGTGTCCAGCCACAGCAGCACATGGAGCAGAAGCAGACACCGACCCTAACCAAACCCCTGAACAATCACATCCCCTAGAAGCCATCAAAAGGCTGCAGGATGAGCTCAGGAGGGGAGGAGTCTCATCCAATGTTTTGATATTTTATAACAGCCTTAAAAAGTGGGTAATATATGCCTCACACCCATTAGGAATGCTACTACATAACAAACAAACAAACAGAAAATAACCAGAGCTAGTGAGGATGTGGGGGAGGTGGAAACCTTGTGCAATTCTGGTAGGAACACAAAATGTGCAGCCCCTGCAGAAAACAGTATGCAGTTCCCTCAAAAAAATAGATGTAGAACTATGATATAACCCAGCAACTCCATGTCTGGGTATGCACCCAAATGAATTGAAAGCAGAGTCTTGAAGAGACGTTTACATATCCATGTTCACTGCCACATTATTCAGAGTAACCAAGGAGTGGGTGGAAGCAGCTAAAGTGTCCATGGGTAGATGAAGGGATGAACAAAATACGGCATAGCCATGCAATAGAAGATTATTCAGCCTTAAAGAGGAAGGACATTCTGTCACATGCCACAACACAGCTTGACCTTGAGGATATCGTGTTGAGTATATTCTAGGATCTGTCTTTATTGGTACACAGGGTTTTTCAAAACACACATTTCAGACTTTATATAAAGCAGGGATCCAAGAGGCGTACTGGAAACCAAAATAAAAATGCTTTAGCAACAGGCTAAAGAGAGACTTTTATATAATAAATCTTCTTTCTAGGGGGAGAGAGGGGAGGCAGAATACACTTCCATTACTACCCAGGTGGAAAAATAGTCCATTAAACACAATGAACAACCAAGGTGACGAGGCTCAGAAAGGAAGAGAAAAATCTCCTGAAAATGAGCTTACAGGCACAGAAATGTGCAACTGAAATGACAGAGAATTCAGGATGGTCCTTCTGAAAAACTCAATGAGATCCAGAACGATTCATATCAACAATTTCAGGAATTGAAAAAACAACTAGATTTTTGGAAAAATGGCAGAGTGAGAGATGCCCCCAGATCTCTCCCCTTGAAACAATAAATAGCTGAACATCTAAAACTCAACAAAAAACACCCAAACTGCACACCAGCACATCTGAGCGTGAGATCTGCACATAAGAGCTACCACAGGTCAAAATCTCAGGTGTCACAGTGGACTGGGAGTAATAAAGACACTGCCTTTGAAGCCTCAGGAGCTCCCTGCAGGAGGACAAGGAGGGGAGAAGGAGCAGTGAGTTCCCTAAATATTTCTGCCTGGGATAGCTGTGAGCTCCCTGTGGCCGGCTGGCAGCAGGGCCCAGTCATCAGGTTGGAAAGCAGAGAAGCAGGATGGGGAACCACAAAGGAACAACAAATGATTTTGGCCGCCAAGGTTGCAAAACTGAGGCTGAGCTGCAGCCCCTAACCCCCAACCCAGAGGGCCCCTCTCCCCATACCCTCCAAGACTGATCCGTGGAGCCCTAGGGAAATGTGGGAAAACGCTGCTACTTGCTAACACTGACAGAAACTGAGACTGAGGGTAGTGAGCATGATGAAATATCTACAAGAAAATTTAAAAAGCCTTATTAAGACTTTATATAAAGCAGGGATCCAAGAGGCTTGGACGCGACCTACTGGAAACCAAAAGAAAAGTACCTTCTTTGCAACAGGCTAAAGAGAGACCTTTATATAATAAACCTTCCTAGGGGGGAGGGGGGGAAGCAGAATACACTTCCACTAATGCCCAAGTGGAGAAATAGTCCATTAAACACCATGAACAACCAAGGTGATAAGGCATTTCAGAAAGAAAGAGAAAAATCTCCAGAATATAAGCTTACAGACATAGAAATATGCGACTTAAATGACAGAGAATTCAGGG
>NW_006441387.1:59591-62186 GCF_000325575.1 Pteropus alecto
AAAAACTGAGCCACAAGAAAGCAAAAGATAAAATGGTTATAGGAAAATCTCCTATTTCAATAATTGCCCTAAATGTGAATGGACTGAACTCACCAATAAAAAAGCACAGAATTACAGACTGGAACAACAACAACGACAACAACAACAAAACATTTACTGGCTCCAGAAGACACATCTCAGTTCCAAAGACAAATATAGACTTAAAGTGAAAGTGTGGAAAACGTTACTTCAAGCAAATGACATGCAGAGGAAAGCAGGAGTAGCAATACTAATATCAGTTAAAATAGACTTCAACATAAAAAAGTAAAGATCAATGTTGAAAGATACTTCATAATGACAAAGGGAATCATGTACTAAGAAGACATAACACTTATCAATATCTATGCTACCAATCAGGGAGCCCCAAAATATATAAAGCAATTACTAATAGAATTAAAGGGAGAAACAGACCAAAACATTATCATAGTAGGGGACCTAAATACCCCACTGTTTGATATGGACAGATCATCCAAACAGAAAATCAATAAGGAAATAACATCCTTAAATGACACATTAGACCAACTGGACATAATTGACATATACAGAGCCTTCCATCCCAAAACAACTGCTTATATATTTTCTCTAGTGCACATGGAACAAGGATTAAACACATACTGGGACACAGAGATAGCCTCAACAAATATAAGAGAGTTGAAATCATACCAACCATATTCTCTGATCATAATGCTTTGAAGCTGGAGATCAACTGTAAAAAGAAAGAGGGAAGAACCACAAATACATGGAGATTAAATAATATGCTACTAAAGAATGACTAGGTCAGAGAAGAAATAAAAAGAGAGATCAAGAGATACTTAAAAACAAATGATAATGGTAGTAAAATATATCAAAACTTTAGGACATGGCAAAAGCAGTAATAAGAGGAAAGTTCATATCATTACAGGCCTATCTCCAAAAAAAAGAACAAGCCCCCAAAAAACACCTAACGTTTCATCTTAAAAAACTAGAAAAGGAAGAACAAATGAAGCTTAAAGTCAGCAGAAGGAAATTAGAGCAGAAATAAATGAAATTGAAAACAAAGCAAAACAAAACAATAGAAAAAATAAATGCAACGATGAGCTGGTTCTTTGAGAAGGTAAATAAAATTGACAAACCTCTAGCTAGATTCACTAAAGAAAAAAGAGAAAGGACACAGACAAAATCAGAGATGAAAGAGGGGAAATGATGACAGACACACAGAAATACAATGGATCATACAAGAATAATATGAAAAAGTATGTAACACCAAATTTAATAACCTAGAAGAAATGGACTAGTACTTAGAAAGAGACAACCTTTCTAGACTGAATCAGAAGAACTGAAAATCTAAATAGGCCGATCAGCAGTATGGAAATTGAAATGGTCATCAAAAATTTACCAAAAAGGAAAAGTCCAGGACCAGTTGGCTTCACCAGAGAATTGTACCAAAAACTCGAAGAAGATTTAATGCCTATTCTCCTCAAACTCTTCCAAAAATTCTAAGAGGAGGCAATACTTCCTAATTCATTTCATGAGATCAATCTTACCCTGATACCAAAACCTATAAAGATAACACACAAAAAATAAAATTACAGACCAATATCTCTCATGAACACAGATGCAAAAATCCTAAATAAGATACTAGCGAACTGAATACATCAACATATTAAAAAGATTATACACCATGATCAAGTACACTTCATCCCAGGGGCACAGTGATGGTTCAGCAAATGCAAATCGATTAGTGTGATACACCACATACACAAATTAAAAACAAGAATCGTATGATCATATCGATAGCTGCAGAAAAACCTTCAACAAGATACAGCATCCATTTATGATCAAAACACTTAACAAAATTGTTATAGAAGGAAAATATCATAATAAAGGCCATATACGACAAACCCTCAGCCAACATTGTACTTAATGGTGAAAAACTAAAAGCCTTTCCTCTAAGATCAGGAACAAGACAAGGCTGTCCACTATTGCCACTGTTATTCAATATAACACTGCAGGTCCTAGCGAGTGCAATCAGACAAAAAAAAAAAAAAAAAAAAAAGATATAAAAGGAATCCAAATAGAAAACAAAGAAGCCAAACTGTCACTTTTGGCAGATGACATGATTCTCTTTATAGAAAATCTTAAAGACTCCATAAGAACACTACTAAAAACAATAAGCAAATACAGTAAAGTCTCTGGATAAAAAATCAACGTTCAAAATCCATAGCATCCCTATAATCTAATAATAAAGTGTCAGAAAAAGAAATGGAAAAAAATAATTCCTTTTGCAATTGCAACAAAAAGAATAAAATACCTAGGAATAAATCTAACAAAACATGTGAAGGACCCATGTAATGAAAACTATAAGATGCAAAGAAATGGAAAGGTATTCCGTGTTCTTGGATTGGAAGAATCAACATAGTTAAAATGACTTTATTATCTAAAGCATTATACAAATTGAATACTATTCCCATCATAATTCTTTTGGCATTTTTAAAAGAAATAAAACAAAAAATCATCAGATTTGTATGGAAGCATGAAAGACCCCGAATAGACCAAGACCACCCACGACAAAAAAAA
>NW_006441387.1:63563-83652 GCF_000325575.1 Pteropus alecto
TAGAAGCAAAAACAAGTGAATGGGACTACATCAAAATAAAAAGCTTCTGGACAGCGAAAGAAACTGTCAACAAGGTAGAGACAGCCATCCGAATGGGAAAATATATTTGTAAGCAACGCTTCTGATAAGGGCCTAATATCCAAAATATACAAAGAACTCATACAACTCAATAACAACAACAAAATCCCCAAACAATCCAATTTGTGGGGAGTCACTTATGGACATGTGAAATCGTATAACAAGGAACAAAGATATTTGTGTACTTGGCAACAATGTAAGAAGTTGAGATTGTAAAGCGCTGGGAAAAACCGGGAGGTAACTGTTCACATAGCAGTCACTGCACATTCCTTGCAACAGTTTAGCAGAGAGTTCTGAGTTGTGAGAATCTCATTGTTCTACTAGATATAGTAATCTGGCTAACCTTGATTCTTGACTACTGTCTTTCTTATTGTAATGTTATAAATAGTGTGTTCTAAATAAACTCGGGGACACAGACACAGCTTGATTCTGTGATCCTTCCTGCAATTCTGTCTGTCTTCTTTCTTTTCCTCAGTCCATGCTCCCCCTTTCAGGTACCCTCAATTACTTCGTCGGCTGGCTCCGACACCAATTAAAAAATGGTCAGAAGACCTGAACAGACACTTCTCCCAAAAAGACATACAAATGGCCAACAAATATATGAAAGGATGCTCAACATCACTAGCTATTAGGAAAATGCAAATTAAAAGCACAATGAGATACCATCTCATACCTGTTAGAATAGAATAATCAAGAGGACAAGTAATAATAAGAATTGGAGAGGATGCGGAGAAAAAGGAACCCTCATACACTGCTGGTGGCACTGCAAATTGGTACAGCCAGTATGGAAAACAGTATGGAGCTGCCTCAAGAAACTAAGAATTGATCTACCACATGATCCAGCAATCCCTCTACTGGGTATTTACCCCAAAGCCTTGAAAACTCATATCCGAAAGGGTATTTGCACACCAATGTTTATAGCAGCATTATTCACAGTGGCCAGGACATGGAAGCAACTGAAATGTTGTACAATAGATGCTTGGCTAAAGAAGCTGTGGTACATATATACAATGAAATATTACTCAGCCATAAGAAGAGATACTGCCATTTGCAATGAGATGGATGGACCTCAAGATAGTCATGGTAAGTGAAACAAGCCAGAAAGAAAAAGTTGAAAATCATTTGATATCACTTATATGTGGAATATAAACCTAAAAGCAACAAACAAACAGGACAAACAAACAGAGACTCATGGGCATGGACAATAGTGGTTACCGGAGGGTGGGGGGAGGGGAGAGGTAGATGGGGTAAAGGGCTCAAATATGTGGTGACAGAAAGAAATCTAATTATGGGTGGTGAATACACAAAGCAATATATATATATATATGCCTTACTGTTGAATTGTACACATGAAACTTACTGGATTTCATTAACCACTGTCACCATAATAAAAAAAGTTGTTAATTAATTACTTAAAAATAATAAAAACATAAATGCAAATTTAAAACATTCAAAAAATAGTATTATCTAATATCTCTTAGCCTCGTTTGTTTCATTTATAAAATGTGAACAAGTGATGGAAGGAAATCTAACTTTGGGTGGTGAACACAAATGCAACATATGTATGACATATTGTTGAATTGTACAGTTGAAACTTATTTGATTTTATTAATCAATGTCACCCCCAATAATTTTTAATTTAAAAAAGTTTAAAATAAATTAAACAAATAAAATGCGAATAATTTTTAAAAACGCACATTTCCATTATCTTTTAACTTCCAGAGAGGTCGACAAGAAGCCCGATGTGACTGTGAAAAATTGAAGCTTTGTATAGAATTGTCTTTTTTCTCTCACTTAGGAAGTGTCGAAATCATTTTCTTTTCCCTCTATTTTTGAAAAATGTCACAATAATGTACTTTGGTGAAGGCCCTGACACTTAGACTGTTTCTTCTCTCTTTCTCACACACATACTTCTTTTTTCCACTATAGCTCCGCAAGTTGCATGCTAGTTAGTTCCCCAAACTTCATATATTCTCTGAATAAAAAAAGTCTAAGACCATAAAAATTTCCCTCTCAATATGATGTTTGTTGCATCTAACAAGTTTTGGTATGAACCACTCTCCCTGTTCACTTCTTTTTTTTTTTAATGCCAGTTTATTTTATTTTTTTTTTTGATTCTATATATACATAATTTCCCTGTTCATTTCTAAGATCTAGGAACTACTACTTAAAAAATAATAACTTTAAAGATATGTTGCCACTTTACTTAGTTGTATGCCTCTAGAGGAGATTTATTGTCTCCTCTGGTGGGCAGATAAGCTAGGGACTCGTTGCCTTCACTTAAAACTGGGGTCCTTCCCTTCTCAGGTTCTGCATATGCCCAGTTCACTTTTATCCCAGTCTACAGCCCTTCAGGGTCCCAACCTAAAGCCTGGGGTGTTTTGGGGATTCTTCATCCATGATGGACCCTTCTGCTTGATGCCCCCCACTTGAAAATTTTACTTAGCAAGATTGCCGGAAGGTCCACTCAGCTTGTCGGTCTGTCATCTGCTGCCCTTATTTTCAGAATCAGCAAACCATCCATGTAAAACTACTCCCAAATGATAAATTCCTCTTTTTCAGTTTCCTTCCCCTTTTATATCTTAGGACCATGAATTTCATCTGTCTTGGAAAGCTCTCAAGGGCTAAAAACAGTTATTGTTCTTTTTCTGTTGTTTTTCTGTTCTTTTTAAGCACAAAATTTAGTCTAAAACAACCTAGTGAGACATTTCTGGGAACCAAACTTCCTTCAGCATTTCTTCTGAGGCTGCTTCCCAGTCCATCTGTTTAAACCCCAGGGTCACCATCCTACTCCAACCCACTCTTCTGTCTCGTGGAGGGTTGGAGGTCCTGAGCTGGTCTACCTTCACCATTTTTGTTTTCTTTAATCAATGTAAAATGTACATTTATTTTATGTTATTGCTAAGTAAAATACAGCAATCGTAGGTGAGAACATAGGGTCTCTGCAGGCTGAAATCTAGCGCCACACCTTCCCCAAGGCACAATGCAGGTAAAATGAGTTTATCCTCTGAGCCTCAGTGTCCTCATCTGTGAAAATGAGTCCAGTAAAGAAACCTCCTTCACAGAGTCATCATGAGAACCATGTCAACTGTCCCTATGCAGGACACATAATGGTCTCTGGTATACAATAAATGCTCAGAGCATGTTAGATATTGTTTCTATTGCTTGCTCCAATTCTGTCTTCATGAAGTAGTCATACAGGTATATTTTAGACAAAAATCTGATTATGCCAGAATTATGTTCAAAACCTTTCCTGTTACCTTAAACATAAAATCCCATATCTCTACAAGGCCTTTTAGAAAGCCGACACATCTAGTCCCTGCTGAAGCTTCTCCTCTTTTTCCTGAATTGCTTCAGCTTCCGAGAAGTGGCAAAGTCAAGTCCCTTTTGACACAGGGTCGTAGCCACTGTTTTTCCTTAGAGCAGCTGTGGCTTACAGTGCATCGACATTTCATGGTTTCTCCCGTATCATGTAGCATCCTGCTGGGCACTTGATGACCAGCTTTCCTGCACTCAGCTGTGGACTCGTGACTGACCCTAACCACTGGAATGTTAAAGAAGTGATGTGTGGCACTTTGGGATTTTTTAAAAAAAGAAACGGATATGCCATTTTCATTCTCTCTTTCTCCTTCCCCTCTCTGGTGGCAGTGTGCTCCAAGGCCTTAGGGGATGTTGGAACCGAAAGTTAGAAGAATCTCGGGAGCAAAAGTCCTCCCCCAACAAAGGAACTCAAACTGCCAGCCTGGGACACCCCTACTGAAGTGTTACATGAGTGACAGATAATCGTCCCACTGTGACTAGTGATGTTTTGAGGTTGATTTGTTTTAGAAAATCTAGTGTTACTACAGGTTACAAATCACCACTGCTGTTATATACTTTTTTGAACACTTTTATGTGTTTTCCTCATTAAACTATGAACTCCATGGATTGGCATATCTCAAATATTTGGCACAGACATGGACCCTTAGTACACACCCAATATATATGTGTCAGTTGAGGGGGGACAAAAAAGAAATTCACCAAATCACATTTGTTAAAGTTTCTTGGGGATGTGACCTGCTTAAGCTCCCATATCCTACAGGAGACAGAACTCGTGTTACAATATCATTTATGCCAAACTCCCCGGTCAGCGCTCAGAATCCCTCTCCATAGCCCAGGGCCAGCATTGCCAAACTGGATTTGGTGTTTGGATTAGAGAAAATGACCCAAACGCAGGACATAAATGTGGATGAGAAGGTATTAGGTGGGCCGTCATCGCCCCCATCAAGCGAAAGAGAAACTAGACCTTGTGCATGGCTTCTCTGTTAAGCACTCAACAAGAAAACTGCAACGCAGTTGGGGCTCAGTCTGTGACTGCCACATCCTGTACATCTGCCTGTTTGCACAATGGTGTTTGAGGAAGGCAGCTCGGTGCCTGCTGTGTTTGCTCCTGGATTTCCCTGGGTGGGTCCTGACATGGCAGTAGGGGACCTCTGTGTTGGGGGCCAGGATGTGGGAATCCAGGTCTCTCCCAAGACTTAAGTCCTGGTTGGATTTGCACTATGGGACCTGAATGATTCAGGGGGAGCGGAGACTAGGAAAGGAAGGTGTTACCTACCCAAGCATCAGGTTTGAATCGGCAGCTTAGAGGCCTAATCAAGTGTGGATTCTGAGTGAAATATAGAGTATTTTAAACCTAGGTTTCTCTTCCAGAAGATACATCTGCTGAGATGTATCTTCTCAGACCATCACGATCCACTCCCACCAGAGCTGCAGTTAGATAAGGAAGGACTGGGCTGATGGGGTTAATTGGGAGACTGTTTGTGGAGTCAAAACTCTCAAGTGTTTAGATGGACCCCAGGAGACGCTGGATTCAGACCCCTTTCTAGAGAACTACTCCAGACTCATCATGCTGGCTGATCCAGACTCAATGTTCCACCAGAATACTTCTGTGACCCTCTGGGGCTGATGAGTTCTGGACAGAGATGGAAAGAAAAAAGAGGATTCCATTGGAGTTTTGAAACATGTCCAAGTTACCCAGCATCTCCATGGCAGCTGACTTTGCCACAGTCACTTTGGCAGTCAAAGCCACAGCTGGTGGTGACCTCGGGATGGACGCACACTCAGAGAGGTCCCCCAGACTTGAGTTTTGCCCCTCATGCTCAGAGAAAGGAGGAAATGAGCAGGCCACGCAGAGCCCCCCACAAACTCAAGAAGCGAGGGATAGGGCAGGAGGAGGCAACCTCCTCCCACACTGCCTGCCTCCCTTCCTTCTCGCTATTTGTGACAGCGTTAGCCAAGACTGTGTTGGTGTCTGGAAAAAATGTGGGGCTGTGAGTAACTCTCATGTTACTCTCTCCTCCAGTTTGGCAAGTTCTTTCCACTTACTGAGGACTCAGCCTCCCCAGGGGGGTCCTTCAGTCAGAGGGGTTGTAAAAACATGCTTCGTCGCCACCTACACTCATGTGTCTCTCCTTTAGATTACTCTCCAAGTGAGCCAGAGGTATCTGGCGCTCACCAGGAAAGGGTGCATTATTCCTGTCACGATGAAGTAGTGTCCCTGGGAAGTGGCTGCCCACCTGGGACTTTATCACCTGGTCTTCATTGCATCACATGTGACCGTGATAACTACATATAGCCGAGAAATCTGAGCAGCAATCATGTGTGACTTTTACAAGTGGTCAGACATTCTCTGCTCTCTCTTTCTCTTTCTGTAGGTTGGAAGCAGAGGACACTGTTGTCCAGGAGGGTGGTGGGGCCACAGATGGAAGAAGCTGGTGTTCTTGAATCATCCTAGAAAGGAAAAGCAAAGTCTGCCCAGAAAATCCCACATCGGTCATTCACATGAGTGAGGAACAAACTCTCTTCCTGTTAAGACACTGGTGTTTTAGGATTGACTCATTACAGTGGCTAATCTTACCATTTCCTGCATCGCAATGGTAGTTAAACAATTTATGATTAGCTGTTTAAATCCACATCCTCATTAGATGGGGACTCTGTTGAGGGTGGGGACAAAATCTATTTTGTTCACTCCTGTACCCCAACAAGCAAGCACCCGACAGGCTTCTATTGGCTTCTGAAGAAGGGGAATTCACAAACTCACATTCATTTAGTTTAAAGGGTCACAGAGGCTGTGGGAGACAGGGTCAGAGCAGAATCTTACTCCATCTCCCTTCCCAGCCAGTGCTCTGCACCTGTTTTGACATCTTAACCAAGCTTTGACTATGTACTCATTAGAGCAACCAGAACCCGGAGCGCTGACAACCAGGTGCTAATGAGGATGTGGAGCAATGGAACTTCTCGCTCATGGCTGGCGGGAACGCAGAACGCCACAGCCACCTGGGAGGACAGCAAGGTGGTCCCGACTAAACTAATCATACTCTCACCATACGATCCAGCAATTGTGCTCCTTGGTATTTACCCAAAGGAGTTGAAAATTTTGTCCACACAAAAACCCGCAAGCGGATGTTTATGGCACCTTTATTCATAATTGCCAGAACTTGGACTCAATCAAGGTGTCTTTCAAGAGATGAACAGATGAATGAACTGTGGTGCATTCAGACAATGAATGTTATTCAGCACTAAAAAGAAATGAGCAATGTGGCCATGAAAAGACATGGAGGAACTGTAAATGCATATTGCTAAGTGAAAGAAGCCCATCTGAAGGCTACATGCTGTATGATTTTAAGTGAATGACATGCTGGAAAAGGCAAAACTATGGAAATGGGAAAAAGATCAGAAATTGTCAGGGGATGGAGGAAGGAAGGATAAATAGTTGGAGCACAGAGGATTTTTAGGGCAGTGAAACTACTCTGGAAGGTTCTATAGTAATGGATACATGTCATTACACATTTGTCCAAACTCACAGAATGTATCACACCTGGAGTGAGCCCTGAGGTAAACTATGGGCTTTGGGTGATTACAACATGTCAGTGCAGGTTCACCTATAGCAACTAATGTACCACTGTGGTGCCAGCATGTGGGCAATGGGAGAGGCTGAGTATGGGGAGGGGCAGAGGGTATATGGAAACTCTCTGCACCTTACTTTCAATTTTTCTGTGATCCTAAAACTATTCTAAGAAATAAAATCTATTTCTTAGAAAACAGGAACCTAGTTATTTATCTGAACTTGGTGTCTGGATCATGGACAGTGTTTAGGACAGGCGAGCAGCGGCTTGTGAGACAGCTGAGACATCTGTTGTTCCATGGAACGCCCTTTGCTGTGGGTGAGGTCAGTAGTGAAAAGAACCAAGTTCAGGGAAAGGAGTTATTTCCCCTTTTTGAGTTAAGTAAAACACATTATTATAATTAAATTCCGCCAGTTTCCTTTTGCTTTTTTAATGTTGATGCTAAGGAATTTTAAAAATACATTGGCGGCTTGTGTTTCTGGTTTAAGTTATATTTTTATTGGACGATGCTGTTTTAGAGAATCGACTGCCACATTCACACCACACATGCTTTCTAAAGAAGACTCAGAGGACAATGGACCCCTCCTCTAAAGCAAATTCCAAGCACAGGAGAGAATGTGACCAGGGGGCATGACTCAGAGACCTGGTTTGACCTGCCCTTTATGTCCCAAGAGGGACAGCTGACCTTCCCAAGTCTTGCTTTGCAGACTGGGCTAGACTGGCCTTCTGTGCCTTTGCGACTTCAGCCACTCAAGAAGTGTATGGTGCAATGGTTTTTGTGACATCACCCTCCCGTGTCATGTGTTTACTTATTAATTTACTAATTTTTATTGAGATAAAGTTGACATATAGCATTGTGTAAGTTTAAGGCATGTTAACCTAAAGATAAAAGGCCTTTCAAAGTGATAAGCAACAAGCATTTATTTGAGATCAATGAGAACAGCTGATTCAGGCAGAAGCCCAAATAGTGCTCCAAATAGGAGACAAAGATGATGGGTGTTTATGAAAAAGTGATGGGGAACAATTGTATCAATAGAAGTGACAGGGAACAATTGTATCAATAGAAGGAAGGTATTTCTATAGGTGCAGATAAGTGAACACAGTGACATTAATTCTAAACAATGATTCTGATTTTCAGTGTAGTAGTCATCAGTCCAGTAGTCATAATACCTGCTCTCCTGTTATCTTTGCAAACAGTTCTTTGGGACACAAGGTTACTTAGACCTAGTCCAAAGGTTACTTTGCTCTGTTTTAACATCCCAAAGTTTTGATAGATAGATAGATAGATAGATAGATAGATAGATAGATAGATAGATAGATAGACAGACAGACAGACAGACAGACAGACATGGGTGGATGACACAGACAGGTGACACTTAGATCATACGTACATTCTGACACAAAGATATGAGATAGACGATTGATAGACAGAGAGACAGAGACAGATATGGGTGAATGACACAGACAGATGACACTTAGATCAGATGTACACTCTGACACATAGATACAAGATAGATAAATGATAGACAGACGAGAGACCATGATGATTAAGTAATAGATGGATGGAGATAAAGGATAAATAGATGCAGATAGATGATAGATATAAATCAGAGAAAGCTAAATAGATGAGAGAGAGGGAGAAAGAGAGAGAGAGAGAGAGAGAGAGAGAGAGAGAGAGAGAGAGAGAGAGAGAGAGAAAGAGAGGGAGACATAGGTGTGGGAGGGGAGAGAGGGAAGGGGAAAGAAATCTTAATCTTATTTTGCCAACAAATAAGAGGATTTTAGATAAAACCCTCAAGAAATAGTTTCTATAACTAGCACACTCTGCTACTAAATGGATTTCTGAGGTACAATCAGTGACTCATTGATCTTGCAAAGGAAAATTAATGTCTTATAAGTGGGACTGAGTCAAAATTCTAGTTGGAATGATCATTTGAATTTGTGCATTTTGAATGTTTTTTTTGTTTGTTTTGCAAGAATACTATACTTACACATTTAATTGGTAAAGGAATGTTGTATGTTATAACAACAATAAGACCTTGTACTTAAGGAAAGAAGGAAAGTGAAAAGAAAGCTTTGCTATGAGTTCAGCATTTGGTAAAACCGAGTCGTGAGCTGGGGCAGAGATGCCTCCATGTTGGGCACTGAGTAAGGGTGAGGGTTGCCGAATGCAGCCTCGACTCTCCAGCAGAAAACTTTCAGGAAGCCATGCTCTTTTCTCAGCCTCCACCTTTCCAGAAAACTCATTATGGGCCTCATAACAGACAATAATAGGATTATAATTCTGGAAACATAATTATTTTGGATAAAATCTGCAAACTAAAAGTTATTCCATAATCTATCATAGAGAGGCCTATGTGAACTATGCTCAGAAATTATCATCCCAACTTAATTATATCAGAAGAAAGAAAACTGTTTGTATCTATGGTTGCTATGTTGTGTTGGTGCCTAGCACACCACATCCTATGCATGTGTTAGTTTTGTTTGGCTCTCGCTTTGTGTGCAGACAGGCATGATGCATCCTCTACCTTCATTATCTGCATTTCTCAGTGAGTCTGGAAAGGGAAGAGAGGAGAGGGTTGGGGTGGAAAACCCTGTCCTGAAGACAGCCCAGGGCAGGAGGTGGGAACCCGTGGGAGGCTGGGCCCCTCCGCCATCCCAGCCCAGTCCAGGTCACCAAGGCTTACAATGGGGCCCAGATGAAGGTGGGCCACCAGATGAGGGCTTCCTTCTAGGGTTCCCCCAAGGCCAGAGGACCTGGAAGCAAGCAGGTGAGTCCACTCCCACCCTAGGTTACTCTCTGAGCCGAATATCAAGGTTCTGGCAGAAGGAGCGGAGCACAGAGGAGTGGGCTGATGATCCTCGTGGAGAGCTTTGCAGCTGAGCAGGAAAAACCAGGAAGCGGAGATCCCTGGGCATTGCAGGCTCAGGTTCTGACCTGCAAACTCTCCCATTTGGCCGAGCCAAACAGGGGATGCTCAGAAAATGGAATCTCTGAGATCTGGTCAGCTACTCTTCATGATGAGGGTGGTGCCCAAGGCTGCAACATGCAGATGGCACCAAGGTCCAGCTGGAGAACCCGAGAGTTGACTGCAGGCCATTACCCAGTCGCAGTCCCAGGAAAAGAGCTAGTCAACACGGAATGACCATGCTGAAGCACTTTTGGAATATTTCAACTATTTTGGTGCAAACTCATGTTATTTTTTTTTTAAATTGAGATATAACTGACATAATTGGGACATAATTAGGAAATTTTTAATGTACTCAGTACCTTGCTAGGAATTTAACATGTATCATAAATGCTCAGAGGGATATTTTAGGGTTCTCATTTTAAATGTGAAGCCAGGTAGGCATCAAGTGGCATAGCACCTGGCCTAAGAATAGATGGTTAGTTTGTGGAGTTGGGACCAACAATGATGTCAGTTTGTTGCACAAATCCATGCTCTTCCTTGTCCCTTAGGTTAAAATGAGGTGTACACTCATCACTGGGGATGAGTTCAGCCTCATGCAAATGTGCAGATGGGTGTTTTAGAAGCCAAGGCCCTCCCCCTGTCTCATCAAGGAGAAGAGTAGGGGGAATGAGAGAGCAAAGCATTCTTCCCTTTTGTGGGAGGCAGTTGATGTAGAAACCCAGATGGGCCCCAGCCAACATATCCTGTTCCCTGTGTCAGCTGCAGGCTCTGTCCTTCCACTCACTGGCTCCAGGACGACGCAGGCTTCAGGGGCTGGCCATGTCCCTCCATCCCACCACCCTCCTGGGCCTCCGTGAGTCCAGAAAGGGAGGGACAGCCTTCCAGGGACAGATGGATGGGAGCTTGGGGAGGGATCTGTGTCCTTACTCGGTCCTGAGTCCAGTCCAGGAGACTTGGGGACCCTAGAGGAGCAATGTGATCCCCCAGTGACCTACCCCCTCAGCTCTGACCCACACCTAAGTCTGACCATGGAAGGTCAGTTCTAGAAGCAGGCTCCTGGGTATGGGGACAGGTTCAAACTCCATGAAGGGCTGGGGAGAGGGTATGCCTATTTGAAAGAGGAGATTGGGGATTAGTCTTGAGACTTTCAGAGCAAGGAGAAGGATTGTGCTCAGGTGGCATGTTGAAGAGCGGGGTTTGGAAATGACAAGAGGGGGACTGACCCCACCCTTGGCTCCACCAAGCTCCCCTTGATGGCAGCCTCATGAGGAAACTGGGCGCCAAGAGTGCTTCTCACTGGGGCTTCTCTTCCAGTGCTCTGTTTGGGCCAGACCATCCACACTCAGAATGGTGAGTCTACATTTTTTAATTTAGTTTTTCATACATGTTTCATTTTCTGGAAAAATATTATTTTCTGTAGAGTCCTCTCACGGTTCAACTTCATATAGAATGAGACTGTCTGTTCTCATGCCGTCCTTCTCTCTTATCTTCAGAGAATCTGGCTTCTTTTCACTTTCATAAATGCCATTTTCTCACTCTGCTGTGACCTCCTCCCAGGGTGACATCTGCACATTGCATGACCCGTGTCCCTATCGCTCAGCGTGGGTGGTTCATGCTTGGCCCTCCTGTCTCAGCTCAGTGCTTCCTCCCTCAGACTCCCAGACAGGTCAGCTCCACCTTCATCTGCTCTATCCCCACAACCCCCATGGTCATGCATCATGGTGCATAGCTGGATTTGCACAATTGCTTGATCAACATCTGTCCCCTCTCTAGACTTTCAGCCCAGGAAGGCAGGGACTCTGTGTGCGTTTCTCCTGTTTGGATCTAACGGCTCACGGAGCATCTGTAAACAGATCAGAAGGAACTAAGATAAGGTTGAAAGACAGTGAATGAATGAGTGAATGAATGGGTGACGAACCTCTGTCAGCTCCTGTCTCTGTCGACATTGACTTTGACGCCATCTTCCTGTTTCAGGGCTACGATCCCTCTCTGTTCTCCTTCCCTAATCCCCTGTCCCAGCCTTGCTCTCCTTGATGGCAGCCCCTTGAGGAGTTTTCAAAAGCCTAAATAACAAGGCTGAGACGAAGGTAGAAAATACAGTGGGACCAGAGGTGATGTAACACAAAGGGCCTACACTAGGGACAGGAATCCTCATCTGCTGGGGTCTTGTGACCTGATCAGGGATGGAGCTCCAATCCCCACCCCCACCCCCACCTCCACATACTGGAGCTCTGCAGAACTCCCTGAGCCCCCACACAGCTGCCCTTCAGAACCAGCCAAGGTTATTCCTACAGAGTCAGATCCTGCTTCCTTGTCCCCACAAGTGACCAGTTGTCTTCCTCCTGTGCTTCCCTCCCAGACCTCTCTGTTCCCCTAAAAAGTAGCTGTGGTCAAGGAGATATATCCGGGCCAACAGCCTGGTCTGAAAACTCCTGTTCCACCCTGGGAAAGTCCAAGATGCAACCAACACCCAGGGTCCTTGTGACATGTGGGGAAATACCTCTTGGGGTGATGGGGATTCATAGCCACCCAGAATGGGCATGGGGGTGTGTAGGGGGAGGGTAATGGAAGTGCTCCAAAATCCGGTTGTGCTGGTGGAGGCGCAGCTCTGTATGTTTGCTAAACACGCTGGAGTGAATACTTAAAATGGATGACTTGTGAGGCGTGGTGATTTCTTCTTGATGGACCTGGAATCCCACTTTGCTTCCCTCCCAGAGGTCCTGCCCAAACCCTCCATCCGTGCCAAGCCAGACACTGTGGTCCACCGGGGGAGGCTTGTGACCATCGTGTGCCAGAGTTCTGCTGGGGCTGACAGATTTCGCCTTGAAAAGAAAGATCAAACAGATCAGTACAAGGATCAGACAAACGTGTCTCAACATGGTTCACAGGGGACAGAGGCCAGATTCCACATCACAGCAAGTGAGGTCACTGCTGGGCATTATTTCTGCCGCTATCAAAAAGGGAACAAGTGGTCCGAGATCAGTGAGCTCCTGGAGCTGGTGGTGACAGATGAGGACGTCTCCGCTCTGCCCTCAGGTTTGTCCCAGGCCCCTGGACCCTGTCCCCAGCTGCGTCCACTGTCCACAGTCCCCCTACTCTCCTGCTGACCCCCAGTCCCTCTGGCTCCCCTGCCCCTCTGCACACACGTCCCTTGGCTGTCACACCAGGCTCGGGGCCCTGGGGTCCTGGTCCCACATAGACACCACGATGGCCAGGACACTGAGCCCAGTATCAGGGCGGAAAGGGAGGTAACTCTGCTGGGCTAGGTGGGGAGTGGGCTTCCGGACACCAGGTGGAGACAGACCTGGTTCAAGGGAACATGTGTCCTTTCTCTCAGGATGCTGTTAGGCTTTTCTTTCCACTGGGCCAGACTCTGTGGGGCCAGGCATGTGTCCCCTGTGGTGTGGTCCACCCTCCACTGGACAAGTCACATGCTCCAGGGGGCCCTGATCAAGGCAGGATGGTGCTTTGGGGACCTTTGGGCTGAGTCTTTCTTTTCCTTTGTGTGGTCAGTCCCTGAGATGTCCTTGACTCAGAGTCTATTGGGGACACTCCGACCCCCTCCATGTCCTCCCAGGGTCTCAGAGGAGCTGCTCCCTGCTGATTCTAGGAGGTCAATCGATGGGAGGGGAGCAGTGACCACCTCCCAGCAGAATGGAGTAGGGGCCTCTCTCTGTCTCCTGTCCCTCCCTACTTTCTCAGGAATCTCAGGATGTCCTTTGGGATTGAATGATGGCCAGACATGGCCTGCAGGTAGACACTCAGGGTGGAGAAACGCCAAGCTGAGTGAGATGGACTCCAGGCAGCCCCTCCACATCAGCCCTTCTCCTACCTCCTTCACAGGACCCACCAAAGTTGTCAGCTCCACCCTTTGTACATACACAAAGTCCTCCTCTTCAGCTGGTGATTAGAGACCTAAGCCTGGAGGGGATTGGGGGAAGGCTCTGCTCTGGGGACCAGGCTCTGCTAGAATTAGGGACTGTAGGGCCATAGCATGGGGCTGCCAACTACAGGGCACTGGATGTCACTAACATTTATAGCAACCTTGACAACAACACAAGCAAGACTGAAGAACTCTGTGGCAGGCTCTGGAAAAACAGCTCTGCCAATGGCAGCCAATGTGGGAGGTGCACGTTCTCCCAACTTTAACGATAATTAATTAGAATGAACAAAGAAACACACATATGTCTATATGTGCAAATATAAATATAAATGTGTAATTTACAATGCAAAATTTCAGATCTATAAATTAAATTATGTTAGTGTATATATTTAGATTATATATTAAATATAATTAATATAATAAAACACATTAATATATCGTTACAAGTGAATATAGAGACATTATTATATTATATGTTGTACATTATATCCCATATTAATAAAATTAACATACACAAATGTTTATAATATAAACATTATATATTGTATAATAAATGTATGTAATCGATATATATACAACTTATCTGGTATAAGTTCTTTTAAATTACATATAATTTAAAATAGTTATGCAATTTAAATTATAGATATAGAAGTCAAATCACATAATTTAAAATATATATTTATATTTATTTAATAATTACACATTAAATATATAATATGGAATATGGTATAAATATAGAAATGCATTGTAATATAGTATTCTTATGACGTATATTATACATACATTGCACATACATATATAATTTTAAATTGTGGTAGATGTCACGAAGGGAAGGAAAGGCAGCGGCGTGGGGATAGCGGGTGGGATCGTGGATGGTGGACCCAGCACAAGGTGATGAGAGAAGGGCGCCCAGGGAGGTGAAGGTTCCTGCCTTTCTTAGAGGACAACGAGGACGCAGCCTCTGGAGCAGCGGGAAGAGCTGGAGCCCTGTTCGGGGAAAGGGAATGGTGGGCGGGATCTCGTACCCTGTGCGTGGGCGAGCCGGCGGCACCCGGATGGGCCCACCTGTGAAATGGGTACTGACATGCCCGCGCAGAGGGCATGGTTACACAGTGCATGCCCCAAGACGAGACCATGGCTAGTGCTCGGTCAACTTGCCGGCTAACTGCATTGCCTCGGGCAACTCGAGGATCAGGTCTGGGCTTTCTCACTCACAGAGGGGCGATTCCACCCCCATCGGGGGCTGCCCTGGGAAACAAATCAGAGATGGGGATTCCTGCACTTGGGATGGGAACCCAGAACAAGGTCAGCAAGAAGAGGTCACACTCCCTGTTCCCACTGGGTGTCCTCTCTATAAAGTGCCAAAGGTCAGAGAGCAACACTGTCCCACACAACCTCCTGCGGAAGGAAGTGCATACCTGAGCCATTCCGTGAGACTGTCACCAGCCAGGTATGGCCACGGAGCCCTTGAAATGTGGCTGGTGCAGCTTCCTTTGCTCTAGAACCTCACCTGCTCCCTCTAGTACAGCGCTGCCCCTGGAAGTCCCTGTGGGGGGATCGGGACACTCAGAGGTAGAGTGTTTCCATCTTCACAGAAAGTTCCAGGGGCAGCGCTGTTCTAGAGGGAGCAGGAGAGGTTCCAGAGCGAAGGAAGCCCCTGTGGGGGGATCGGGACACTCAGAGTCCCCTCTGTATAGCTCAGGCCTTTGACTCACGCCTTCCTGATTCCTCCCTCCTAAGTGGTATGCAGTAGATACTCACAAGTGCAAGCTGCTGATACTCCGGTTCCATCTTCCTTACACCCCCAGGCCTGTCGACAGAAAGTGTTTATATTCTCATTGGGATCTCTGTGGCCTTTCTCTTGTGTCTCCTCCTCCTGGTCGTCCTGTTAGTCCATCGTCTACGTCAGAAAAACCACGGTAGGCCTCAGGGTGGGGTAGTGTGACCTAGGCAGGCTCTTTGGGGTGCTGGGCAGATGGCCTCCCTTCTAATTCACACCCCTGACTGTCCTCAGGCCCCCCCATCAGCAATGGCGAAAAGCAGAGTCCTCAGGAGAGGTGAGGCCCCCAAGAACAACCACCAGGCCCTCTCCCGGTCCTTTGCCTCTGGGAGCCCCCTGTGCTCACTTGTTCTTTCTCCTCAGGTTCAGCCCAGCTATTGACATCATACAGAGGACACCAGGTAAAGGGATGAAGAAGGGGGACAGGCCTGGGACAGGACAAATGGGCATTCAGTGCCACTCAAGACACTGTTGGTGGAGGGGAACCACTTGAGGATATTCTGTGATATTCTAGATGAGGTTGGGGAAGAAATCTGAATCTGTGAGGTTTCAGGCAAATTTGCCTTCTAAGGTCCACCCCAGAGAACTGACCACTTGCCCTTTCCCCTCCAGATGTGGCCACAGTCGGTAAACTTCCCGAGGGAGACAGGAAGCTGCACGCCCTAGTAAGTCCTTGTATTAGTCACCTGTTGCTATGTAACAAAATACTCCAGTTTTAGCAGCTTCACAAAATTATCTGTTTCTTGGGTCAGAAATTCGGAAGAGGATTAGCTGGGGGGTTCTGACTCTCACGAGGTTGCTGCCCTGATGACCGGGGCTGCATCTGTCTGAAGGTTTGACTGGGGCCAGAAGGCCCACCTCTGACAGCGTGCCGTCTTAGGGCTATGGGCCAGATGCCTCGGTCCCTCCACACATGGGTTTCTCCATGGCAGCTGGTCTCTCCCTGAGGGCAGGGCCCCAAAGAGTGAAGAGCAGAAGCCACCATGTCTTTCGTGGCCCTCCTTGGAGATGACATGCTCTCATTTCTGCCATGTTCTACTGGTCACACAGACCAACTCCGATTCTGTGTGGGAGGGGCCTACATAAGGGTGATTTCATCCCAGGGGTGAGGGCACTGGGAGGCTGACTGCCACAGCCTTTCCTTCCCACAGCCCCCTCCCCTCATCCTCGGCCAGACTAATGCACCCTGGGCCTCTCCCTCAGAGCCCTGCTGCAGAAGACCCCCAGGAGGTGACATATGCTCAGCTGGACCACCAAGTCCTCACACTGAGGGCAGCTGGAGCCCAGTCCCTGCAGTCCACGGAGCCCACAGCTGATGCCAGCACGTATGCAGCCCTTGCTAGACGTTGACCTCAGGCCCACCTGTCCTCTGCACCTAGAGACACAGGAAGTCACTCCCACAAAAGCCTGAAGCGGCTACTTGGAGGGGTTCCCTGTGGAGTCATCCCTTTCTAGAACATGGCCCAGTCAATTCTGCAGGCAAGAGCTGGCCTCTGGAGGCCCGTGATCAGCATCTAGGAGATTTGCTAACCAGGAGGCCCCTCCTATGATCAGCCAACTCCTTGGAGTGTCTATGCATGTACGTACTTGTTTCCAAAGACCCAGCCACAGTCCTGCAGTCACCCAGCTTATTCTAGACATGCCCTGTGAATCCCCAACTTACCCCAGAGACTATTTTAACTACTCTCTCGGCTGACTCTCAAGACCTTCCTGGAGTCCAGTTGTCAACCTTGAACCTGGGCTGTACTTAACGTAGCTGATAGATGAGGCCCTGATTTCTAGGTGCTGCTTTACCTTATTCATCAATAAATGTTTTCACAGACCTAACTATGACAGCTGCACGAGAAGCTGGGATATGCAAGTCCCTGGTCCCCAGTCTACCTCCATAAGTACTCAAACTTAGTGAGGGGAAAAGGACAGAAAAAAGGCGTCGGTGTGTGCTAATCTGAATGTATGTCTCAAGGATGAGTGAGGGAGACGCCTGAGGGAATATGTGGCTGGTGAAGGTGCAGCACGTACACCCTTACCCATAAATGCACAGGCTCATGAATACACATGCATGCACGTGTCCATGAGTGCACGAATGCACACACATACACACATTGCACAAACACATAACATATGCACACATCCATAAATGCATGCATCCACATATATGTACCCAGACACACCTGCATGCATGCACACACTGACACAAATGCACATACACATGCACAACCCATGAATGCACCTATGCACACTCAGACACACAGACGCATGCACACATGCTACAAACATACACGTGCACGCACTCATGAATACATCTACGCACATGCATATACACTGACAATTGCACACACTGTACAAACATATACACACAGACACATGCCCACTAATATGCACATGCACATACACAGACCAATGCACACACACTACAAACACATACATACATGCACACGCCCATACTCATGGACACATGCGTGAACTGAGTGAGGGTTTGGCAAGGCCATGATTGTACAGGAGGGCCCCTCAGGCTTTCAGTCCCCTCAAAGGAACATGGCAGTTTTCACCTGCCGTCTTCACCTTAGGTTCATCCCCAGTGGATGCCACACATTCGGATCCATCCACACAAAAGGATCCATTTAGCTCTTGGACATTGTCCTTGACCTGACCTTCACTCACCTGGCTAATGCCCTTCAAGTCTGGGATTGGAGCTGTTCTTCCCAATAAGCTTGCAATGATGAAATGAGAGCATTATTTTTGTGGCTCTGTATGTGTGTATGTGTTTGTAGTGTGTGTGCATGTTTCTGTGTATGTGCATGTGCACATTCGTGGGCATGTACATGTGTGTATGTATTTGTACAGTGTGCGCATGTGGCTGCTGTAACAATCGCCACACACTTAGTGGCTTCAGATAAGACAGTTCATGGTTCGGGATGTCAGAAGTCTAAAGTCAGTTTCTCTGGCTGAAATCAAGGTGTCAGCAGAGCTGCACTCTCTCTGGGGGCTCCAGGGGAGAACCTACATTGTCACCTTTTGCAGCTTCTAGGGGACATTTGTTTGTGGCCCTTCCTCTACCCTCAAGGAGCACTGCAGCGTCTTCAGATCCCGCTCTCCATAGAACTGCTTCTGCTGTCACATCTCCTTCCCTCTGTCTCTGGTGTTCCTGTCTCCCTCTCATAAGGACCCTGGTGGTGACTTTGGGCTACCCAGATAACGAGGATCAGTTCCCCAGCTTTAGACCTTTAATACAAGCACACTTGCAAAGACCCTTTTGACACACAAGGTGACACAGCAGCTGGCTCCAGGGATTCGGACCTCGACATCTTTGGGGGCCGCTATGCTATTTCCCTGAGTGGGTGCCGGCCCTCAGCGCTGCCCTTGTCCGTGGGCTTCCTCTGGGCTTGAATGTGTCACTCTGAATCCTGCCACCCGCAAGAATATTTTCTTTCACCACTGGTTATGAAATGTCAGATATTTGAGAGTCCGATGAATTTCTGAATCCCTAGAACTTCCACATAAGAGGAGGTCAGGCAGGAGGCAGTAGAGACTAGAAATAGCCTCCCTCCCAGGTGGCCCCTGTGTGACAGGACTGTGGCTGCTCCCCAGCACCATGTCCTCCCTTTCTGGTCTCCAATGAGACTACCATTGCAGCCCCCCTCACAGTTTGGTGTGTCCTGGGTTGAAATTTAGCCAGTGGTGTGTGAGCAGGGTGACAGAAGCTGCTTTTGGTTCTGTCCCATAAACCTTTCTGCACAAGACCTTCACTGCTCTGCCCTTTGCTGGCAGATACTCATTCCTGGGTGACCCTGAAAGCCTCACGTAGAGGGTGGCACCGGGTTCCAGGATAACTCTGTGTGGCAGAGCCTCTGTACTCATTTGGATTAGCCATGTTCCAGGCATCTGCAAACTTCATGCCTCTGATGTGTCCTACAGGTATATGCCACTCTCACCTTGTCCTCTGTGACCCTGAAACATGTCTCCTGCCTCCTCACTGCACCCTCTCCTGAGCAAGAACCCTCTTCCTGGGGTCAGTTTTCAAACACAAACCAGCCAGTCTTGAGCCCACAGCACCCCGCCCCCCCACATCCTTTCTGAGGCTTTCACACTTGGGGCTACTACCAGTATGCCCTAATCGCTCCAGGACACTCACCAGACAGCTAGCTTCATGCCCTCCACCTCAGAGCCACTGAAATGATTAAACAGTGGCTCCTGAGCCTGCTCCCCTGTCCCGCCACCCACCCGTTCCTTCTTCTGCAAACCACATCAAAGCTCCATCCTCCTGGGAACTGTGAGCGATAAGTTCTTCAACGGCCATCAGCCTTACTGTCCCTCCAATTTCCTGCCAACCACTCCTGCTGCTGAGCCAGAGTGACTTTCACCTGTTTACTTGGCTGGGAAACTGTCTTCTACCCCCGGGGAGTCACTATGCTTTGGGGTCCATTGGCTGTGACGGTTACACTCCTCCAATTATGCACATCCTGGCAGGAAGCAGACCTCGGGCCAGGGACGGGGTGTGGCTGCCTTGGCGCCTGTGTCGCTGAGCTTCCACCACAATCTGTCCCGCATT
>NW_006441387.1:91040-92909 GCF_000325575.1 Pteropus alecto
TTGAAGGGTATGCCTGAACAGCGACGAAGTCACCCAGAGGATGACAGACCCCTCTCGGAGGGTCTTGAAGGCGGCGCTGTTTAGGGGAAACGGGAGGTCAGCACACAGGACGCGGTGCATAAATCGGTGCTGCCCAACAGAACCGCGCAAACAGGTTCTTGTTAATACCCAGCAGAGAAATATCTTCCCCTCACCTCGTCTGCGCCAGGCGCCCGCCTGCTGAGGGCTTGAGGCGCGCGGAGGCGAGGAGAATGGGTGCCCGTCCCCCGTGACTTTAATGAGAGTTCATTAGAATGAACAAAAGAAACGCATATATGTCTATATGTGCAAATATAAATATAAATGTGTAAATTCCAACGCAAAATTTCAGATCTATAATTTAAATTATGTCAGTGTATATATTTAGACTATATTTTAAATACATAAGTAAAATAATTAATATAATAAAGCACATCCATGTGTTATGACAGATAAATATAGAGTACATTATTCTGTATCGTATAACGTTGTTATACATTATATTATGTCATGTAATCCTAAATTAATAGATGTCAATGTTAACATGAATATACACCAAATTCTATAATAAATATGTGTAATCGATATATAGTATGTAACATATAGTATAAGTTTTTGAAAGTTATAGATTTTTAAATGTTTACATAATTAAATTATAGACATATAAGTTAAATCATATAATGTTAAGTATACATTAATATTTATTAAAATTAGTGCATATTATATGTGAGATGTGATATCATGAATATATAAATATACATAAAATAAATATTATATATATATTGCATGTAATTTAAATTGTGGTACATGCCACAAAGAGAAGGCACGGCAGCTGAGGGGTTTTCCTGCCTTTAAAGAATGTTGAGGACTCAGCCCCAGGCAAGTGTCCCCTGTGGTATGGTCTACCCTGCACTGGACAAGTCATGAGGTCCAGGGGCACCTGAGCAGAGCAGGACGGTGTTTTGGGAACCTTCGGACTGAGGCTGCCCTTTCCCTATGTGGTCAGCTCCAGAGACGCCCTGGACGCAGGGTCCAGTGAGGAGGGACACTTCAGAGAGGAAGGGGTGAGTCTTCCTTTAACACCGAGTATCTTCTCTCCCTTCTCTTCATCCTGTCCAGACATCTTGTGGGCCAGCGCACACGTCCAAGGGTGGTCCCCACAGTCCAGACCTGGGGGGGATCCCCCTAGTTCACCCTGACCCACTGCGGGTGGCACAATAAGGTCAGCCTCCAGGACCCTCTGACCCTGTGGCCAGGTGAGGTGACCTCTGTCCACCCTGTTTGTCCATGGACCAAGGACCAGCTGCTTTGCACTAGTGTAGTGATGGTGGCGGGGTGTTGTGAGGGGCATCCAGCCCCTCGGACGAGTGGAAGCAGAGAGTGCCATCCCTATGTCCCCATGTCTCTCTGTTTCCTTTCCGGGGAGTCTAGAGGACATCATCCATACTGAGAAGTGGTGAGGAAGAGGCCAGGTGTGGGCACTGCACGAGGTGAGGGGCCAGGCTCAGTGGGACAGACCAGGGTGCTGGGACTCAGTGCTTCTTCTGCCACCTTCATAGGAGCCCCTCAGCTCCCCACTGAGCCCCCCGCTGGGCAGTGGGATGGCAGTGGGGCAGAGGTCCTGCTTCTCCCCGTGACAAGTGGACACTCAGCGGGCAATGAAACCTTGGTCCTCCTGCAGGAGCAAGCCTGTCCCTTCCTGGGGGGCTGAGAGCCAGGAGGAAGAGACTCGCCCTAGATCCCTGGGGGAGTTTAATCAAAAGCAGCTCTGAATTTTCCAACTGTGCCCTGGGTTCCCCTAGCTGACTGGCTGTGGGGCCTAGGGGATGTGGACCCAGGGGCCTAAGGGGG
>NW_006441387.1:93020-93260 GCF_000325575.1 Pteropus alecto
GTGCTGGGGGTCCCCAGGGAAGGGAGGGGTCTCTGCAGGGCTCAGGAGGCAGGTGGCCTTGAAACAGGGAGAGGCGGCCTTGAGACAGGGAGAGGCGGCCTGAGACATCCACCTGCCCTGTCTAACTCCTAGGAGCCCCAGTGAGGTCATCCACCCACTCACAGAAGGGGTCTCCCAGACAGGTAAGTCACCTGGGAGTTGCTGGTGGGGACAGGTCCTTCTGGGGGAAGGAGGGAAAGA
>NW_006441388.1:0-1255 GCF_000325575.1 Pteropus alecto
CTCCTTTAGATATGAAGGAGAAATTAAAATCTTTCCAGGCTTAAAAAAATTGAGAGAATTTTTCACTATGAGGCTTGCACTACAGGAAATATTCAAAGGGGTCAGTTCACTTAAAAAAAATAACAAAACAAACATAATACATAATTAGAGTAAAATGACTATCAGGGAAATAGAAGCAGAGGAGTGTAACTTTTACTAAGAACAAGTTGTTATAAGATTAAATAATAAGAAGAGAATTGCTAGAGCAAGATAGTAATGGACATTCAGCATACATAGGAACAAATTGAGACAACAATGGCTGAAAAGGGGAGGATTCAAAGATCTAAATTCACAAAGGGGAAAGGAGATAAGGCACACACAGAAGAAAATGGATGACTATATAACTATCTTTTTCAAATTCGTAATGATAACCACACACCAAAAATTTAGAACTGAAATATATAACATGAAACAAGAAGAACCAGAGGCATAACCCACAAAAAAACAACCAAAATAAAGAAAACAGAAAGAGAAGGACAAGGAAGCAATGGAAACACTGAGCTACCAAAGCAAAAGATAAATTGGCTATAAGAAGACCTCATATTTCAATAATTAACCTAAATGTAAATGGACTGAACTCACCAATAACAAGGCACAGGTTTGCAAAATGGATCGACAAACCAAACCAAACCTTATCCTGCATGCAAGAGACACATCACCGCTTTAAAGACAAATATAGACTCAAAGTGAAAGGGTGGAAAATGATATTACAAGCAAATGGAACTCAGAGAAAAGCGGTGTAGTGGTAGTAATAATGGACAAAATTGACTTAAAAAAAAAAAAGGTAAAGAAAGATACTGAGGTATACTTCCTAATGATAAAGCGAATCATGTACCAAGAAGACATAACACTTAATATCTATGCTCCCAATCAGGGAGCCTTGAAATATGTAAGCAATTACTAACAGAACTAACGGGAGAAACAGATGAAAACATTATTGTAGTAGGAGACCTAAATACCCACTTTCATATATGGAAAGATCATCCAAACAAAAAATCAATAAGAAAATAACATCCCAAAATGACACATTAGACCAACTGGACATAATTGACATTTACAGAGCCTTCCATCCCAAAACAACTGCTTATACATTCTTCTCCAGTGCAATGGAACATTCTCAAGGATTGACAAAATACTGGGACACAGAAATAGCCTCAACAAATACAAGAGTGTTAAAATCATACTAACCATATTCTCTAATCATAATGCTTTGAAA
>NW_006441389.1:0-22909 GCF_000325575.1 Pteropus alecto
GTGCCTCAAAGTTTCCCAAGTGGAAGGCGTTTCCCTAATAAATAAATAAATAATAATTAAATAAATAAAGGGATAAGGTTCGAGTAGGAACAGATTGAGGAAGATAAATCTTTGCAAAAACATATATATATGGAGAGAAAGAGAGAGAGAGAGAGGGGGAGAGAGAGAGAGAGAGAGAAGTATTCAAGGTGATTATCTAGTAGGGAATTTTAAAATAAACCACAAGAAACCACCGCACATTCATCAGAAGGGTTAAAATTGATCTACCATGTGATCCAGCAAGTCCTCTCCAAGATTATTTATCCCAAAGACTTGAAAACTCAGATCCAAAAAGATACTTGCACACGGATTTTCATAGCAGCATTATTTAAAGAGCTCCAGGACATGGAAACAACTGAAGTGTCCTATAATAGGTGATTGGATACAGAAGCTTTGGTACATATGTAAAACAAATATTATTCTGCCATAAGAAGTGTTGAAATACTGCCATTTGCAACAATGTGGATGGACCTCGAGACAATCACGCTAAGGGAAATAATCCAGACAGAAAAAGTATTATTTATTGTGTGATAGAAACCTAAAAGCAACAAATGAACCTGGCAAACAGAGACTTATGGACATGGACAATAAACTAATGGTTTCCAGAGTGTAGGTGGGAATATCAAGGAGGGAGGTAGACTGGATAAAAGGGTCAAATATGGGGTGATAGAAAAAAATCTAACTATGGGAGGTGAACACACAGTATATATATATTCAGGAAAAAAAGCAACAATTACTTAAGTCAATTGATATAAAGTACTAAAAAAGGAAACACAAATCCAATTGGAATGGTTGTTATTTTGAGAGGGAGATTGATAATGTTCTATTTTTTTATCTAGATGCTAGTTAATTCCTGTGCTATAGTTTGAAAAACAAAATTAACAAAATGTTTATAAAGCTCTAAATCTATAGAAACAAAAGGACATTTATTCAATTTTCTGGTGATTTTAAGCTTTTCATCAAAGATGTAATAAAATAATTTTGACAAAATGGAGGAGTTCTTATTGTTTTGATAGTTTTTTTTGGTTAGTTAATATTAAGGAATTATCTGCTTTTAATGCTTGGTGAAACAATGCTACATAGTTTTGTGATGATTTCTAGCAAGGAAGCATGATTTGGGAACATGGAGCACTATGTTATCGGAAGTAGTGACTTAGAGATGACAGCAATCAAGTGTGGTAGGTTAGATCTGGAAGATAGGGTTGCCAGAAGGAACGCAATTTAGGATGAAAAAGCACATGGGTTTATCTGGTCCTAGGTTTCTGAATCCAGAACTGTAAGCAGGAGATTAGGTTTATGACCTGAAAATTGAGTAATCATGTTCACAGATCAGAAACAGATTGATGAGTCTTGCAGGACACATGAGTACAGGTAGAGGCCTTTCCGTTGTTTTATACTATAGAGCACTCATGAGTATCTAAGCTTGGTAGGAAGAATAAGTAGGAGACATGACTGAAGTCTTAGAAGAAGGACTTAGGCACTCAGCATAGAACAGGCATCAAAGGAAAAGAACAGTGTTCCTTTCAGACGCAGAATACCCTGTCAGTGAGCTCAGAACATACTCACTGCAAGAGTCAGTAACATCGGAGCAGGGCAAGGCCAGCTGTTTCTGAGGTAATCACTTTTGTGGGAGAGGCTCCTTATGGCTTTAATATTTTAGAAGTTTCGAACTAAAATTAGACCATGAGATGAGATTGAGATAAAGGAGCAATCAATCAATCAATCAATCATTCAATTAATAAAAAAGGAACACGTGTAGGCAGGAAATGAATGGTAGATCCTGCTTCTGTCAATTACTAAGGGTACTAGGGAACTTTTCATTTCAGACAATATTGATTAAAGTTTAATCAAACATGAGAAATATGCTAAATCCTAAAATTATGAAGAATAAGGTCAACGAATACAAAATATAAAGACCATCGAAACAAAGCTTTACTACTTAAGACTCTATCTTTCTCTTCTCTGTAATAATGAAGATAAACTTACATTTTTCTTTTAACCACAACTGGGTTGGATAACCTTGAACAAGTTTCTTAAGTTTTCTAGTCATCACGTCTGCCACTGATGACAATACTATCTAACACAGTTCTTATGAATATAAATGAAAAAGTGCATATGAAGCACTGAGTACAGTGCCTGGCTCCATGAAATCTTTAAATAAATGTTCATAAACCTTGTTAGCTCTTTTATTGTTCTTTTTTTACATATAAAATAATAGTAATCTCAGACTCAAAACATTCTAATTCAGCATGCACAGTGCATATGTTATTAAAAACACCATTCTATTGAACACTCAGATATTTTATCATCACCCTTGAAACCAAATAGTGGACTTACCTTTCTAGAACACACATTTAGCATCAATATAGAATACTAATTTTTCCTCTTATTTTAATGGCAGAATAAGGAATATTTATAAAAGCTGACAATTAATGTGAGAACAGTTTCTCCATTATGTAATGACTAAACAAATTCCATCTTTGAAATACTATTTCTTTACTAAAATCTTATCCCATTGTGAAATAATCAGTATAACCACTTGAACTTCCATAAATTAAATGACATGGATCTCTAATATCAAAAAGTTTACAATTGATTGGTACTTATGAGATATATTTATATGTTTAAAATAAATGGCATTATCTTAACACTGTATTTTGTGTATTTTGTACATATTTTCCTTGTAAATAATTATGGATAGCTTGGTATTTCCCTTTCAGAAAGCTGTAACAAAGTTAAGTAAAACATAATCTCTGCATACACAGGTGTGAGGTTCTGAGAAACAAACGCTAACAACACAGCTCAGAGAAGTTACAGCCTTCGGATATATCCAGCATCAATTTATCTAGAGAATAGTTTTAAAAAGAATATTTTTAAAAAGGGTAAATTGAGGTTTTTGGTCCTGATCACACTATACCATAGCAAACCATAAAATTAAATGATGCTATCTTTTAGGAATTAACATGTCTGAGAAGTGGGTAAAAAAATCTTGAAGTCCTATTAAATATGATTTTTAAAGAATCAACAAGTCAGTAAAATTACTTTTTTGTTTTTGCTTTATGTAAATTTGATTTTCTTTATCGTATCTATTCTATCATTAACTCAACTAATGGTTTTATCTTATCATTTTATTTTTTTTATTTTATTACTTTCGAGTATACAGTACATTGTTTTTTTATATATAGTTTATAAAATGATTCCCCTAATTGCTCCTTCTCTCCTCTGCTTTTCCACCTAGCCAATATATTAATGCTAACTTAATTCCCTATACCATGATCCCCATCCCAGTGACCATCTATCAACTACTAATTTGTACTTCTTTAACCCTTCACCCCATTCTCGCAACCCCCAACCTCCAATCCCCGCCCATCACCAAAACGTATTCTATGTTTGTGAGTAAGTTTTTGATTAGTTTGTTCTTTTGGTTCCTTAGACTCTGCATCAAAGTGAAATCATGTGATATTTATCTTTCTCTGACTTATTTCATTCAGCATAATAACCTCTAGGTCCATCCATGTCATTGCAAATGGTAGGAGTTCATTTTTTAATGGCTGAGTAATATTCTATCATATATGTGAACCATAATTCTTTATCCAATTATCTATGGATGGGCATTTAGTTTGCCTCCACATCTTTGCTATTGTGAATAGTGGCACCATGAATATTGGGATACTTGGGAGGCCATTGTCTCCTAGAAGTCTGGTGAAATTATGGCTGCAGGACCCAGGTAGTTGCCAACAGTTGGATTTTCCTACCCTGTCAGAGTTTTTAACTCTCTCTAAAACTCTGCTATGATTCCTCCCTGAATTCATAAGGAACAATTTAGGAAGCTCTGATTCTGTGAGGCAAACCCTTGTAAGTAGCAAATGCTAGTCAAGTATGAGGTGAGAGTGGGAGTGGGTGAGGCCGAAAGGGGCCCAGGGGATCAACTGTAGGGTGATGGGTGATAAAGAGTCTTCCTTGAGCACAGCTGACTGATAGGGATTGCTCGAATTTCAAGGCCGGCCACTAGAAAGGCAGCTTATCTCAGACAACTGTGTTCTCACAAACACCTGAAATTCACCAAAACGTTACAGAGAAAGGCTATGGTGCCCTGGAAGCAAAGGAAAGCTTCTGTTCTTACTATGTAGAAAAGCATGTGAGACAAGCCTCCACCTGTTTCCCTCCTTAGCCATCGAGGTCTTCGGCCAACCTTTGGCCTCAAGTGGACAGGCCTCCTTGAACCACAAAGCTGTGCTGGGCTCTCGCCCATTGGCAAGAGGAAGACTGTGTTCTGAGGTGGATTCCGCCCTTAACCTTGGGAAGGCAAGCACTCATGAGCAAGCGGTGCGCCCCCTGTTGGCCACCTGCAAGCAGTACATGAAGCTCCCACTGAGTGTTCCTAGGCTGTGCTGTGGGCAGCAGTCCCTTTGGGAAGATTTCTTTGATTCAGTTCTTGGACCTTGAAATTTAGATGCTTGGAGTCCTAGTTTATGTCAGTTTCAGGTCCGCGACAGCATGTTCTGATAGTTACACATCTCCTAATATGTTCTTCGCAAAGGGTCTGGCTATCATCTGCCACCCAGCAAACACTCACATTAAGGCTCAGAGGATTCCCATCACTTTTTACACCCTTCCTTAAGACCAGGCCTAGCCCAATGTTTAGAGGCCTTTTTGGGTAAAAATATATGAAACACTCCCAGATTCATCTGGACACTGGTACACACAAAGGACGCTTTATGCTCACATGCTGATTTGCACTCACACTTTAGCAAAGACACCAAATGCCCACATCAATAACCATCTGAAAACAATCCCGGACTCCCAAGAACTCTTCACAAAGGCACACACATGCTGACATTCACCCGCTTCCACTTGCCTGGATATCCACATGGCCGCATCTTGCTCTCACACACACACACATACACACTCATTCACACTCACACACATACACACACACACAAACACACAGACTGGTACTTAACATAGCCCGCATGGCGCTTATATGAACTCTATTCCCCTGATACTCCAGGAAGTGGCATGGCTCCATAACCCCCAAAGCAGAAAGGTTGCTGCTTCCTGATCTCTGAGTTACTCTTTCTAAATTGTCTTCTTACACTGTTGCTGAAGGTCACTCTGTACACACAATGGAAACCAATCTGGCCCAGCTCTTATTACAAGGTGGTTCATCTATCGATGGCATCTGTATTTGGTATCTTTTACACTTCAACCAAAAATTTATTAGGTATTTTTCAGTGCTAAGTCTTTCCTTTTATTTTTTAATTTCACTGCCAAGTTTTCAGTGTTTCTAAGTGAATCTGTGGGCATTTTAGCCTGTGGTCTTGCCAGATCTTTGTGAAGTACAATGCATATACGTCTATTTATTCAAAATCTGTCATATAATATCTATTTGGAAGAAGAAATTTTCTCTTGTAGTGCCTCTTGACAAAGCACAATTTCCCGCCTTGTGTGTGTGTGTGTGTGTGTGTGTGAAATGAAAAATAAGATGTGATTTATTGCAGTATCAACAATGTGAATAAGGATTAACATATTGTAAATGTTCTTTTTTCCATGTAAATCAACTATCTTTGTTATCACTAAGTGAAATTAATTTTTTAACTTATGTGCTGTTAGAAATTTTGTTAACTTAGGCTGTTAGAATTTTTGGTTGTTAAAATAAAATGCATCCAATAAATATGATGTTGATTGTCCCTGTTTGACCCAGACACAGAAAGACACCCCAAGCCATGATAGGATCCCAGCCAGGCCCTTGAGGACACCTAGTTTTTCACTTCAAGGCTGCTGCAGGCCTGGGCCTTCTGTACTCTCTTCAGCTCTCTGGCATGCCTTGATAAAGGATGAAAGAGAGTATGCCTGGCAAGACAGCTGGGGCAAGTACATGTGGTCTTGCTTTCTGAGCCACTAGCCAGGCTGAATGAGACATCACCAAACTCCATGTCCCCAGAATCCTGTCCTTGGCTTCCCCACCCTGACTGAGCAGTGAGCCTGAAGGTAAGACTGCTCCCAGAAGCTGGGCACTTTCTTGGGTTCCTCAAACCTTCTCTTGGGGACAAGATTGTCTAGGGTCAGGATAGGGGATGAGGAAAACCACCCCGAAGTGGACTGTAAAACAGGTGAGGTGAGGAATGTAGACGTGATTGTCCGGGGAATGAAGAATGGAGAATGTGTGAGCGCAGGTATGTCGAATTGCCTGCGAGAGTAAAAGAAACCTAAAGGAAAAGACATGTGGCCTGCTAGACAATTCCCATGAGTTGGAATGGGACGAGGAGTGAAGGTGGAAGCTGAGAGTAGAAGGCTAATGGAATGATGGGGTCAGAAAAAAGAACAGGGCTTGAGGGTGATGGCTATACACTGTAAAAGGCTAGAGGAGGAGAGACTCCACAGCCAGGCCGTCATCAAGTACATGCACAACAGCTGTAACTTATTGAGAGCTAATCCTCCCTCTTAGGAGTGTTAATTGGGCAACTAACCTGGGCCAGTCCAAGGGCCCAGAGAGGCTCAACTGAGGTTGACTGGCTCCTGCCCAGCCACAACTCCCCTCTGGGCTTTTGCCTGCCCTGGGCCTGGCTACTTAGAGATTGCAGAAGAGCCCAGTGAAGACAGGGCCAGGGAGAAAGAAAAATATCCAGACAGGAAGGTGCCTGGCTGAAAAAGTGGCTCCTGGCCCCCTGTTTGTCAGCTCAGAGGCTTTGCGTGAAATCATGAATATTCTTGAACCAGACAGTCAGGGCAGGGAGGGGAGGGGAACCCAAGTGGCCGTTTCACCAATGTCTTGCCAGCAACTCATTGTTCAGAAACAGGCAGTGTTGTGACTCCCAGACCTTCCAGTGCAGGAACCTTTGCAGGCCTGGCAGGTCTTGACTTGAGCCTTCCCTGAGAATTGGTTTCTTCATCCCTGTTGGCATTAAAGGCAGTAAGCCAATGATAACTGCCATGATAGAGCCATGAGAACAGGGCTGAATTCAACAGCCAACTTTGCATGTGTGTGTCTTGAACTTCATATGAGTGCTCAGTATTCCTGCCTACAGCTGACACTCCAACAATACCACATGGGGCTGTGGCCACCAACTACTGAGTAGTACCACCTCTTTCCCAGCTTCAGGCCAGACCAGATGGCAGGCACAGTATGTGCACTCTCCACTGGCCCCAGAGATCCTGGAGACAGCATGAGAGCCAAGGTTCAGGACTTCTGTCTGGAACCTGCTAGAAGGCTTGACGTTAGCTGCTGGTGTATCGGGAGGCCACCCTCATCTGCCTTACATTGAACCCTTTCTCCTCTCAAGCCATATCTGCACTGCAATCTGTCGGCCCGAATTCCATAGTCTGACTCCTTCGGCCGAGAGACGAGTGCAGCCGCTAGTGCTTAGTCCGAAAAAAGGGTGGCCGCCAAACATCCCTGGGAATTTCAGTGCTGTGTTTTCCTGAGACTCCAAACTCTGTCACTCACTGACTGAACACCTCACATTAACATGCCGTGACACTGGACCTTTTGAGTGGACCCACAGCCCACCAAGTGAAGGGAAAGATGTCACTGAAAGAAACATGGACTTTCTGGTTTCAGTCCTGTGTGGACCTGGGACTGAGGGGATGATGTAAAGGAGCAAACAAGCAACATCGAATTCTTTGGCTCAGACAACTGACCAGGGATGACCAGAGCCTCAGGACAGTGAGAGGACAATGACATTTGTAAAGAGGTTCAGTGCCAGGGTGACGGTCAGCCACCAGGCAGCTGGTGCGGAGAAAGCAATGGACTCAATGGATGTTGGCTAAGGAGTTAGCACACCTGACATTTTTCTGAGGCTCCGAAGCCAAGTAATTCGGCTAGGTTTCATATGCTACAAATGACAGACCGCAGCTGGGTTTGGGGCATCAACTCTGAGTCGGGCTTTCTGGTGAAACCAGAACCGTGGACAAACTAGATTGTTGTGTGGACTTGACAGGATGGTTTTCCATTGAGTCACAGAGATGGTAGTGAAGGATATTGGTGTGAGTAGAGAGGAAGTTGAAAATGACTGGCAGACCAGATGCATGACTGTTTCATAAGAGCATGTGGAACACGTGAATCCCCTGATTGGAATAGGAGATGAACTTGAAAAGGACAGGTTCGACTTTCAGTGAGAAGGTGGCTTCTCAGAGTCTCATATTTTTGGGATCGGGTGGCCCTCATGGAGACACAAAAAAGTAAGTTGTGATACTGACTGAATGCTCCATTTCTCAGTAGTTGACCAAAAAAGACAGCGTTGTGGAGGAATGAACATTCTCGTTGCGGACAAAGCGTAATAGGGAGTTACCCGTCTCCTGGGAGTCGGGTAAAAATATAGCTCCCGTGACCCAGGCAGTTGCCAACAGTTGGATATATCTGCCTTGTCAGGGTATTTTTCTTTCTCTGTAACTCTGATACCTCCCTGAAACAATCCCGAATCCATAAGGAACAACCCAGGACACTCTGATTCTGCGAGGCAAAGCCTCGTAAGTGGTTCAAGGCCAAACGCTAGTCAAGAATTCAATGAGAATGTTGATGGGGAGAACAAAAGGGGCCTAGGAGATAGAATGTATGACCATGTTTGATACAGAGTCTTACTGCCCACAGCTGATGTATCCGGATTGCTGGAATTTCGAGGCCGGCCACTGGAAGTGCCTGGCAACTCAGACAGCCGTGTCCCCACAAGCACCTGAAATTTACCAAAGCATTATGACAGAAAGGTGAGGATGAAGTTTGAGGTCACTTCTGAGCAAATGAAAGGTTCTGTACGCACTCTTTAGAAAAGCACATGAGACAAGCCACAGCCAGGCTTCCTCCTCAGCCATCGGGACCCTGGACCAGGCTTTGGTCAAAGGCTGACTGGACCTCCTGGACCCAGAAGACCATGGAGGGCTCCCTCCCATTGGACCCAGGAGGCTCTAATTCTCTTGTGGATTCTGCTTCAACCTGGGCAAGCCAACAAGCAGGAGCCGGCTGTGCGACCCTCGGTGGCCATTGGCATGCAGCGCATGATATCACTTACATATAGAATATAAACTTAAAAGCATAAATGAACAGTACAAACAAACAGAGACACATGGACATGGACTAAACACTTGTGGTTACCAGAGGGTAGGGAGTGTTGAAAGGGGGTAGGTATTTGAGGTAAATCGGGTCAAATATGTGGTGACAGAAAGAAATCTAACTATAGCAGGTGAACACACGGTGTAAATATCTATCTCTCAATATATATACCTTACTGTTAAAGGGTACAGATGAAACATTGGATTTCATTAATCAATATCACCATTAGAAATAAATTAATTAATTAAAAATAAATAAATCAGGTAGAAAAAAAGAATGCCAGACTAAATTTATGTTTTTTATTTCTGAAAAAAAAATACTCAGTTTGTGCTTTTGGATTCATATAATATGTAAATTTAGCTGAAATGCAGGTCTCAAAAGTAAAAAAATAAAATAATAAAAATCAAGAAATATTTAAGAATACACTAAATTGTTAATTATATCTTGTGTAGATAATCTTTTATCTACTGTAATTTCTGTTTCTTCCACAGAAATGTTGTCAGTATTTTCCCCTGAAATACATCTTCTCCATCTCCATACTGTTATTTATACTCTTCTCTCCTTCAGAATCCATCTCATATTGTATCTTCTCTGAGATCACCCACACGATACCTGTGCTCCTGAGTTGGAAACTGAGCAATATGAAATTGGATAATATTATATCCTTGCCTTTGAGAATTCACAGGCCAGATGCATTTGTTTCTCATGATACAGGAATAATGGATGATTAAGGAGAGTTTCAAAACTCAGATGGCTTTTGAACTGAGCCTTGTAAAATAGGAGTTTATTCCAAAACAATAAAGGAAGGACGCTTTAGTGGTAATAGTGCAAGCTGAAACAGCAAGGTGTAGTTATTCCTTGAGATTAAAGGGAAATAATCAATGTGGAAACTGAGAAACACAGTGACTTAGGAAATGCCAAACCAAACAGGATTGAAAACCCAATTGAAGGTAAGTAAATGAAACTTCTGAATGTTCGTTTTATTTATATTCCTTCTATGTAATTCTTTTTCCAATATTTCTTTCTATTATTAAACATAATGTTGAAATTTATGTTTTGTCTCATTAATGGGAAGCTTTTTTATATTTTGTTAGCATATTGAACCCAGAACTTCAGCAGCTTGATAAGACTGGTCAAATAGACTATGTCACTGAGAGAAAAGAATGTTCACTTTCCATTTGTTATGACGTAAAAAAATAAATGAAATATTAACAGCTGTCCTAAATCTGTAGCAAAATATTAAAAAGATTAGCGTTGTCTTCCTTTATAGTAAAGACCTGACCTTGATTATAGAACAATAGACTTTGAAGGGTCTATTATTACTCTCATAAACAATATTAACAATTAATGTATTGAGAAAATTCTGATAACTTTCCTCCATATTTTTAATGGCTAAAATTAATTTTATGCTTATATTATCCAAATAATGGCTTCAGTTTTCCATTTATGGGAATGTTCCTATTTCTGTAATGTATCTGATTTAACAAGTTTCAGCTCTACTGTGCACAGTTTTATGTGCAGACTGACTTAGAAAATGGCATGCAAAACAGAATCTAGAACCCCACAGAAGCTGAGAAAAATGAAACTTCTGAAGGTTTATCCTATTCACATTCCTTCTACGTGGTTCTTTCCTCCGTATTTAATAAGGCATAGTTCGCCTCTATTAAAATGGGAGTTTTTTTTTTCCATGGGTGGACCTAGAGGGTATTATACTTAGTAAAATAGCTCAGACAGAGAAAGGCAAATACCATATGGTTTCACTTATATGTGAAATCTAAACAAAAACGAAAACAAAATTAACTCATGCAACAGAAACAGGCTCATAGATAACAAAAATCTTTTTGATGGTTGCCAGATGGGAGGAGGTTTCCGGGGAATGGGTGTGTGGAACGAAGTGATCAAGAAGTACAAATTGGTAGTTGCAAAATAGTCATGGGGATGTAAAGAATATTAAAGGGAACATAGTCAATAGTATTGTAATAATTATGTAAGTCGTCACTGTCAGGGATACTGCTGACCCAGAAGGGAAGGTTCCGTGGTGTGAGGCCCAGTTGGAAAAATGCACAAGACTCAGACATGAAGATGAAATGGCAGGCACCAACTTTATTGTGCAGAGCACACTTCTGTTGGGAAGTGCAGTTCTATTGGGAAGTGCAGTCTCTTGCACGAGGCACGTAGTCTTGCACGCACTTCTCCTGCTTCCCTTTCCTGTGCTCCTCTTCTGCTCTCCCCTTCTTGCTCCCCTTCTTTCTACTCTCCAGGGGATTGCATGTGTCCTCACATAGCAGAGTACAAAAGTGACATTCAGCCACATGCGTGATACAATAAGCTGAATTATGTTTACATATTTTCTAAGTCTGGTGTCCTATCCCTAGCCATGGGTCTGGATCACAGTCAGACCTTGGACCAACCAGATCTTGGGTCAGTCAGGCCTTGGATTAGCCAGGACTTGGATAACAGCCAGACCTTGGATCACAGCCAGACCTTGTGCCCACATACATGTGAGAGGGCTACTATATTTACTGGGGTGATCGATTCGTACATTATATAAATGTCTGATCAGGATGTAGTAACCTGAAACAAATATAATGTTGTATGTCAAGTGTAATTGAAAAAAATTTTTAAATCCTTTAAAAATGAGTTTCTGATTACATAGTTCTGGGGCTTTATTATCAATCAAATGTTACTGGTCTCAGAAACAGAATATCTGCGAACCAGAGAATAAACTCTATTTTGAACCCCAAATTAAATTTGAACTAAAATGGCTAAGAAAAAATTAAATTATTAACTTTATTAATGAAACAGATGTTCTTAAGAATGAAAAAAATATAATTCCTAAGTTTTGGCCCCATTCTTTACTCAGTATAAATTAAGGAGAACTAGTTTATTCATTCCTTGATACTAAAATATTTTAAATTTAATTGTACATGGAAGTCATATAAAATGTTTTCCTCATGAAATATGATTTTCCTTCATGTTACATTTGAAGAAATATGTATTATAATCCATAAATTAAGAAAGGTAAATCACATATCACTGTCACATCAATTTGGGGAAGAATATGGCCTTAATGTTTTGGGAGGCATAAATATATTAATAAAATTCCATAGCCATTTTAAAATTTAATTTTCAACAAAGCTATTTCTCACAATGGGATCATTTTCTTGGACAGATAGATTTGTTGTATTGAACATGTAATTTTTTTCAACTAGGTATATAAGATGTTTAGAATGTTTGAGACAAAAATACCACAAAGAGCATCATGGTATCAGTTGTCATAAATTAATCTCTAAAGTAATAAAGCTTGAATAGAGTTTCTAAAACTGGGGCCATAAGTTTATGTTAGAAATAGAAGGCCTTGAACATACCTGGGATAGTAGGACTGAAAAAAATAACAAAATGTTGTTATTCAAGTTATACGAGGAATGCTTATGTAAGTCAATGAATCATGAGTAAAGAGTCATTAGCATTATTTGTCACAGACCTGCTGTTTGGAACTAGAAAAGGCAAGAAAATGAAATGCATTACAATTTGTACCCTAAAGGAAAGCCACAAAATGAAATCTATAGCATTGGAGTTGTTCTATCATGTGTTTAAGGTGTATCTTAATTGTGCTGTCTTTTATCTCTGATTGAAAGGCTAGTTAGTGAAGCAAAATACCATGACATATTTATACAAAGCTACGGGTTTTTTCTTCCACATTTGATGATAATTATCATTTTATCATAAAAGAAAACTCTCACTTCAATTGTAGCACTCAGTAAATCCAACTGAGCTATAAATATACATATTGTTGCTTTTGTTCTACATCAAATATGAGGCTGTGGATGATTTTGTGCCAATAATATTGATATAAGTTTCTTCTGAACACAGATTCCTTGAAGACTTTTCAGGGTCAATTATATTCTGTACTGAACCCAGAAGAAGTTGAGTTAATCTGGGGAGTCAGAGATCACACACAGGAACAAAAGATGATTCATAATTTTGAAATAATATATTTAAAACATAAATTCATTCACATTTATGTTAATTTCATAAAAATAAAGATAATTATGTGATCACAACTAATGGGGGCAAAAAAGTCATGAGAGCCATAGAAGAAATTATGGATACTTGACAAAATGGGACCAGCAGAAGAGAAGTAAAACGTGGGAATCTGGAAGACCAGAGAGTTTGTGGCGAAGGACTGAGAAATCAACTTTTACTTCTAGCTATGAATGTGGATGGAGAGAATTCCTCCCAAACTCTTCAGAGTCCCTGTAATATCAAGCAGTGGGAGGCAGCTCCTAAACAAATTCCCATAATTAAGATATTGTACCGGCTCCATCTGCTTTAATGACTACCTAAATTATGACAATGAAAAAGCGACAAGTCTGCTATGGTATAGGAACCATAGGTGGTATATATGTTGCATATTTGCATACTGTTAGCCTGTTTTTTAAATCCCTTCATAATCTGGCATTAACTTTTCAGACACACTACTTCACTGGACAAGGCTTTGTTGAGTATATTCATGTGCTGTGAATTTTCAGCTATTGGGGTACATAAAGACACATAGACAAAAACTCTGCCCTCATGGAGTTTAAATTCATTACAAATGTTTCAACTGTATTCTGCTCTCCAGCCACACTGAAATAACAGTATGCTTAATATGGACATATGAAATATAACCATAAAGTCTATTTTTTTCTTTTTTACAATCTACTGCAGTCTACTGATATGAGATAGTTATTTCTTCTGATGTTGAGTGAAAGTTGAAGAATCCCCATGAGTTCTTATAAACGTGGTTGTGGTTAATAGAAATTACTATGATCATGATAAGTTTTAAAAATAAGAGATTCTCTAATTCAACATATCAGTCAATATTTCAAAATTCATTTCATGGTAAATTTTTTCTCTTTTCTCAGCTAAGATGTGTTCTTGGGAAGTCTACTGTCTTTAGTGAAGAGGTTGTAAAAGAATTCCTTTTTCTCTATTCCTCACCTCCCTGTCAGTTTACTAGAAGCTGCTTTTTTAATACTCAGGTTGCCATCATCTGCAGTTGGAGACTGAGGAGAAAAGATTGGTAAGGTAAGGAGGAACATGCCAAATTAACAATGTTACTTCAAATTAGATGTGCAGGAAAGGTAGAGATGAAGCAGAAGAATTGCTCACAGTAGAAAATATACAAACAATAGCCAAAATAAAATAAAGTAAAAGTAAGGATTAGAATAAGTGTCAGCAAACTTGACCAAGTCCCTTGGTCAATTCCAGCCCAAGCTTGTTTTAATAAGTAACATTTTATTGGAGCACAGTCACATCCATTTGTTTACCTATTGGAGTATAACCACCCTTTTGCTAGCATTATTATCACTTTCTATTTTAAACTACAACTGCAGAGTTGAGTACTTTCAACAGAATCGAGATGGTTCATAAAACCAAATCTATTTATCTCAGTAGTCACATTTGAAGTGTGAAAGTGAATAACTTATTATTTTGAAGTCCAGTGATATAAAGGAAAGAAATATACTTCTCCTTGTCTTTACTATGGGAGCAGCACCTCCAGATAACCAATTATTTGATATGGAGACTTTCCTCTTTATAGAAATATTTTAGCTAATAAACACAGAAAAACTGAAAGAAATTACTAGGTAGGAAATGACTATCAGTAGATGCTACTATCACAAAGGAGAGTCAAATGAATTTGGTTTGCCTCCTTAAAGAAAGAGTACATAAAGTTGTCCCCCCTCATGTTGGGGTTACTTTAAATGGTTTCAGTTATTTTCATCTAAAAACACGATGTGGAATATTTCAGGCATAAACAATTCAATTGTCAATTCATAAGTTTCATTGCACATTATTCTGAGAAGCATGATGAAATCTCTCACCCTCTATCTCACACAGGATGTGAATCACCCCTTCGTCTAGTGTCCCCACGCTGTATACACTCCCTATTCATTAGTCACTTAGCAACCCTGTGAGTTTTCAGATCAACCTCCCTGATGTCAAGGTGCTTGTGTTTAAGTTACCCTTTTTTACTTAATATGGCCCCAACATGCAATTGTAGTGATGCTAGCAATTCGGATATGACAAAGAGGAGCCACAAAGTGCTATCTTTAAGCAAAAAGATACAAGGTCCTCGCTATATAATGAAAGAAAACAAAGTGAATGCTGAAATTTACAGTAAGAATAAATCTATCCATGAAATTGTGAAGAAGGAAAGAGAAATTTGCTCTGTTGCACCTCACACTGAATGTTATGGTCACAGTGCATGACACGTGTTTAGTTAAGATGAGAAAGACATTAAATTTGTGGTCAGAAGGCATGAAAAGAAAATGTGTTCCAATGGACAGCAATGCATTGCATCAGAAAACACTGAGGCTATATGAAGTCATCAGCAAGAGATCCCCTGAATTGAGTAAGAATTTTCACATAACTGTTATTATATATTATTATAATTGTTCTATTTTATTGTTATTTATTCTTTTTATTCCCTTACTGTGCTAATTTATCAGTTACACTCAATCATAGCTATATAGGTATAGAAAACAAAAAACATAGTACATATAACGTTAAGTATTATCTGAGGTTTCAAGCAACTACCGAGGGTCTTAGAAAGTATATACCCTGAGGATAAGGGGAATACTATATCACCTATGATTTATTTCTAAAAACAACAACAAAAACCTGGATCTAATCAGAACTGTAGATCTAAATATTGATTTATAGGAAATAGAGGAGACAGAAAAATATGAAATGAGCCACTAAACATGTAGTCATCGGTATCTAGTCTTCAGAAATCTGGTGTTTTGAACAGGTGAATAAAAAGAAGTGACAGTGCTGAAGCCTATAGGTTAAAAATACGTCAAAGACCTCTAATATATTGGTGGGCCTTATTTGGATAGTGATGTGAATAAAATTTTAATATGAATAGTGACAAGATATTTGTTGATATGAAGGACTTTTCGTTAATTTGGGAGGGGTAGTAAGGAATGTATTGTGATTAAGTTTTTGCAGTCCTTATATTTAAGACATACATATTAAAATATTTACAGGTGAAATATGTGTGTGCTTTGGTACAAGAGAATGTAATGAGGGAGAAATGGGAAGTATAGAAAAAAAGATTTCCCAGGAGTTGATAATGTTGAAACTGGGTAGTTGATACGTAGAGGTTCTTTGTAACAGTCTCCGTAATTTTATATATGTTTAAGATGTACCATGCTAAAATATTAAAATGTTTTAAATGCTGCTGACATCAAATTTTGGAGACGAATTCTAAACTTTTTCTATTTTATTATTAATTTTCATTTAAATATTAAATTCAGTTACAATATAATGTAAAACTTACTTTGCAAATGACTTCATTAATAACTTCTTGGTATAGAAATCACAATGAATTTTTTTTAATCGATTCAATTTATACTGTATATTATCCTCATTCATATGATATGTGATACCGCTCAAAACCATAGGGCAGCTAATTCTGAAGTAAGTATGCATCTTTAAACAATTAATTAACCTTAATTTATATAATGATCTTATTTACATAGCTGAAGGACTAGCAATAGATCATAGGCCAATAACAGTCATATTAATAAATAAAACCGAGTTAGAAATACATGAGCCTATATTTCACACTGAAGAGGCAAAAATTAGTCATGAAGTGTTAATAACAATATTCAAGAATCAGGCATTAAACCAACTAATAGTTGGCATTTAGGCGCCACAAATTTTTGAGAGAATAATTCATGAATTCGCTACTCCTTCTCACCTCTACATGCATAATGGGGCACATATAAGGATACATGTGTGCATTAGGTAAATTGTTATTATCCTTAGATTTACATTCAAATTACAGTAATGAGATGCAGCTGTATTATATTCATATATGAGTACTAAATATATTTCTAGTCCTAGAAATCAGAGCTATTTTGTAAAAAATACCAAGTTCCACAACCTAAATATTTCTGCACTGTAAAAATTTGAAAAACTCAAAGAACTGGTCTTCTATTTTTTTAAAATTTAATTATGCAAATTATGCTTAATCGTGAAAGACAACTTAATTCCTTTAGTTCCAAAGACACACTGTGTATAACCTGATTTTTTCAAATGACTTGATTGTACCTCTGCAGCCTTCAAAGCTAGATCAGTAAGTGAGATGTGAAAGGAAAAGAGTGATTTATTTTGAATGATCATCAGTTGAACTGAGACGTGAAATTTCCTCATGCTTCTTCTACCATTTACTCCCATCTTACTCTCCTTTCTCTTCCACTGGCATTCATATGTGTATGTACACTTACTCTGGATCTCTTCTTTTGTCCTCTTTCCTTTCTAAAAATGCTGATTGATGCAGTGTTGTGATAGGATACCAGGAATGACCCCCAGAGTAAAAGCTCAATGTTTCAGATTCTGTTTCCAACTTCGTGCTTTTTCTGAGTTTCTAGTCTACTAATCGTTAAATGAAATTTGGCTTTCCTGGGTCTCCTACATTCTAAAAACTTTGGTGTAATTAAAAAACAGAAAGATGGATTGTTTAAGTGCAAAGGAGTATTACATCAATGAATAGAAAAAGGATAGCGTTTATCCCATTATCGGTAATATCTCACAGAATCTATGCTGGCCCACTTCACAAATTGGCTTTTCCTTGCTTCTCTGTATGATTAAAGTATATCAAATAAAATGTTGAAGAAATATTTCAGAATTAAAGATGCGAGACTAAATCTTCAACTTTTCATTACTGAAAATCTCATTTTTGGAAAATCACTTAACCTTTTCTCATCATGTCTTTGTAAAGTGGAGATAATAATTTTCATTTTCTAGAAATGGGTATGGATTATATATAATGCAACATATATGAGGTGATAATTCTTAGTCACTAATTTTGATGTGGGTTTTCCTCTATTTTAAGAAAACATATAAATACCAGAAACCACACAATTCAGAAAATGTCTAGCAGTCACACACCCATTTCCAATATACTACATCTCAGAGGGCTAGCCAGTACCTCACAGCAGAATGAGAATAAGGTTTACTATCTAAGAAATTCCAATAATGATGGTGTTTTACAATATTATACACAAAGTCTCAAAATAATGTGTTATTGTCTTGATATTTCAGGAGTCGAAAACCTCTAGTAGAAATTAAAATAAATGGGAAACCATCTCTGAGTGTTCATGATTTTCCTACATTCTTCACTGAGAAATTTTAGACATATGTATTTCATTAGACGATGAGCAGAACACCATCACTTTATTGAATATCCCTGAAATAATATAACTTATTTTTCGAAGGAACTCGGAAATTGGTGAGGACCAATTCCAGGGAGTCAGCTTGGATGTTAAGCACATAGCTTATCCTTGTTTCATAGTGCAGAGGGGCATTCACATAGATAACACACGTGATTTTATTAATTCCAAACTTATTGAGAAATAAAGTACGATTTCTTGGACATTTTCTTTATTCTACGAGGAAAAATAATTCTCTTTAAAAGGCACTGGCTGGAAAAACATGGCAGAGTGAGAGACTTCCGCAGATCTCTCCATTTGAAACAACAATAACCTGAACATCTAAAACTAAAACAAACAAACAAACAAACAAACAAACGAAAACTGCACACAAGCATGTCTGAGCGTGGGATCTGCGCATAAGAGCTACCACAAGTCAGAACCCCAGGTGTCCGGCAGTGGACTGGACAAATAAAGAAGCTGACTTTCGCAGCCACCAGAGCATCTTGCAGGAAGAGGGGCGGGGGGGTTGAAGGTGCAGCGACTTCCCTGAACAGCCCCACATGGAAGTGCCAGGACTTTTCTATGCACCAGGCAGCAGGGCTCAGTCATCAGAGCAGAAAGCAGAGAACCGGGACGGGACCACAGAGAAACAACAGTTGATTTTTACTGGCCCCGGTTTCAAAACTGAGGCTGAGCCTCAGTCTTCAATCTTTAACCTAAAGGGCCCCTCTCCCCTATACCTTCCATGGCTGATAATCGCGGAGTCCCAGGGGAATCTACAAGAAAATATAAGACGTTAGGCTCTATATAAAGCAAGGATCCAAGAGGCTTAGACGCCACTTACTTGAAACCAAAAGAAAATGCCTTCTTTGCAGCTGACTAAAGACAGACAATTATATAATATATCTTCTTTCTGGAAAAAACAACAGAATACACTTCCATTAATTCCCAGGTAGAGAAATAGTCCATTAAACACAACAGAATACACTTCCATTAATTCCCAGGTGGAGAAATAGTCCATGAGCAACCAAGCTGACAAGGCTTCTCAGAAAGAAAGAGAAAAATCTCCAGAAAATGAGCTTACAGACATAGAAATATGAGACTTAAGTGACAGCGAATCCAGGATGATACTTCTGAAAAAACTCAGTGAGTTCTCAAACGAGTCATATCAATGATTTCAGAAAATGCAAAAACAGCTAGATGAGCAGAGCAAGGAGATTAAAACCCTCAAAAAGAACCAAATAGAAATTTTGGAGATGAAGAACACACTACAAGAGCTGAAAAATGACATAGCGAGGTTGGGTAATAGAGTAGACCAAATGGAGAAAAAGATCAATGATATCGAAGACAGAAATCTAGAAATAAACCAGAAGGAAGAAGACAGAAACCAAAGAACGAAAAATAATGACAGAGAAATACGGGAACTAGCTGATACCATCAGGAGAGGAAACAAAAGAATAATGGGCATTACCGAAGGTGAGGAAAAGGAGGAGGAACTAGAAAGAATTCTCAGATAGTGGGTGAGAATTTCCCCAATCTTAGGAATGAGCTGCAACTTGGAATTCAAGAAGTCAACAGAAAGCCCAATTATCTCACCCCCAAAAGGCCTTCACCCAAACACATTGTATTAAAGTTATCAAAAATCAATGACAAAGATAGAATTTTCAGGGCAGCCAGAGAGAAGAAAATGGTAACATATATAGGAAAACCCATTAAATTATCATCAGACTTCTCAGCATAAACCTTACAAGCCAGAAAGGAATGGAATCAGATGTTTAAACTATTAAGTGAAAGAAACTACCAGCCACAAATGTGTCCAACTAAGCTCTCCTTTAGATATGAAGGAGAAATTAAGACCTTTTCAGACATACAAAAATTGAGAGAATTGTCCACTCGAGGCCTGAACTACAGGAAATTCTGAAAGGGGTCAGCTCACCTAAAACAAAATAACAACCACCAAAAAATACATAATTAGGAGTAAAGTGACTATGAGACAAATAGAAGCAGAGGAGTGAAACCTTTACTAAGAACAGGGCATTTTAAGCTTAAATAATAAGATGAGAATTGCTATAGCAAGATAGTAATAAATTTTCAGCATACATAGAAACAAATTGAGATAACAAAGATTGAAAAAGGGAGGATTCAAGAATACAAATTCACAACGGGTAAAGGAGATAAGATGCACAGAAGAAAATGGACAACTGTATATAAATAACTATCTTTTTCATATTTGTAATGGTAACCACACACCATAGAGTCAGAACTGAAGTATATAACATAAAACAAGAAGAATCAGAGGCAAAATCCACAATAGTCAACCAAAATAAAGAAAACAGAAAAACAAGGACAAGGAAGCACTGGAAACACCGAGCTACCAGAAAGCAAAACATAAAATGGCTATAAGAAGACCTCGTATTTCAATAATCACTCTAAAAGTAAATGGACTGAACTTATCAATAAAAAGGCACAGAGTTGCAGAAAAGATCAAAAAACAAAACCCAACCATATGCTGCATCCACGAGACACATCTCATCTCTAAAGACAAATATAGACTCAGAGTGAAAGGGTGGAAAATGATATTTCAAGCAAATGGCATTCAGAGAAAAGCGGGAGTAGCAGTACTAATATCGGACAAAATAGACTTCAAAATAAAAAAAAGGTAAAGAAAGATACTGAGGGACACTTCATAATGAGAAAGGGAATCATGCACCAAAAAGACATAACATTTATTAATAGCTATGCTCCCAATCAGGGACCCCTGAAATATGTAAAGCAATTACTAACAGAACTAAAGGGAGAAACAGACCAAAACACTATCATCGTAGGGGACATAAAAACCCCACTGTCGGATATGGACAGATCATCCAAACAGAAAATCAATAAGGAAATAATATCCTCAAATGACACATTAGACCAACTCGACATAATTGACATATACAGAGTCTTCCACCCCAAAGCAGCTGCTTATACATTCTTCTCTAGTACACATGGAACATTCTCAAGAATCAACCACATACTGGGACACAGAGATAGCCTCAACAAATGTAAGAGGGTTAAAATCATACCAATCATATTCTCTGATCATAATGCTTTGAAACTAGAGATCAAATGCAAAAAGAAATCAAGAAGAACCACAAATACATGGAGATTAAACAGCATGCTACTGAAGAATAACTGGGTTAAAGAAGAAATAAAAAGAGAGATCAAGAGATACAGAGAAATGAATGATAATGATAGTACAACATATCAAAACTCTTGGGACACGGCAAAAGTGGTCATAAGAGGAAAATTCATATCATTACAGGCCTATCTCCAAAAACAAGAATGAGTCCAAATAAACAACCTATGGTTTCATCTTTAAAAAAAAGAAAAAAAAAAGAAAACTAGAAAAGGAAGAACAAATGAGGCCTAAAGGCAACAGGAGAGAAATGATCAAAATTAGAGCAGAAATAAATGAAATTGAAAATAAAAAATTAATAGAGAAAATAAATACAACCAAGAGCTGGTTCTTTAAGAAAGTTAATAAAATTGACAACCCCCTGGCTAGACTCACTAAAGAAAAAAGACAAAGGACACAAATAAAATCAAGGATGAAAGAGGGGAAATTACGACAGACATTGAGAAAAACAAAGAACCATGCAAGAATACTATGAAAAAGTATATAACACCAAATTTAATAACCTAGAAGAAATGGACCACTACTTAGAAAAATTTAGTCTTCTTACACTGAATCAAAAAGATCTGGAAAATTGAAATAAAATGATCAGAAGTATGTAAACGGAAACAATCATTAAAAACCTACCAAAAAGTAAAATTCTAGGACCAGATGGCTTCGCCATTGAATTCTACCAAACATTCAAAGAAGATTTAATACTTATTCCCCTCAAACTCTTCCAAAAAATCCAAGAAGAGGCACTATTTCCCAACTCAATTTATGAGGCTAATATTACTCTGATACCAAAACCTGGTAAAGATAACACACAAAAAAAGAAAACTACACACCAATATCTCTCATGAACACAGATGCAAAAATCCTAAATAAGATACTAGTGAACCGAATACAGGAACATATTAAAAAGATTATACACCATGATCAAGTGGGCTCATCCCAGGGTCACAGGGATGGTTCAACATAGGCAAATCATATGTGATACACCACATAAATTATAGAATGAGAATCATATGATCCTATCAATTGATGCAGAAAAAGCCTTCAACAGGATACAGCATCCATTTATGATCAAAACAATTAACAAAATCAGTATAGAAGGAAAGAACCTTAACATAATAATGGCTATATATGACAAACCCTCAGCCAACATTGTACTTAATGGTGAAAAACTAAAAGACTTCACTCTAAGATCAGGAACAAGGCAAGACTGTCCAATATTGCCACTGTAATTCAATATAACATTGGAGGTACTCGCGAATGCAGTCAAGCAAGAAAAAGATATAAAAGGCATCCAAATAGGAAACCAAGCAGTCAAACTGTCACTATTTGCAGATGATATGATTCTCTCTATAGAAAACCCTAAAGACGCCACAAGAACACTACTAGAAACAATAAGCAAATATGTAAAGTCTCTGGATACAAAATCAATGTTCGAAAATACATATC
>NW_006441389.1:33133-56795 GCF_000325575.1 Pteropus alecto
AGTCCCTAAAAAACATATCTTTCTCTTGCTGTTCATTTATATATTTGTAATTCATCATTTGATAATAAACAGTGCATCATTAACCCTCTTTCAATTAACTTTTTAATAGCTATTTTAAAACAAGTAGCTGCTGAGTGTCTGAAACTCAAGAATTCTACTTTTTAAAGCTAGATTTACTGCTGATAGAATTGAGAAAAAAACTTTTACAATAAAAGTGGCACTTGCAACAGGTACTGGAACTATACAGCTGTATTGATGAAGCTTAAGAGTCAGGAGATCAACTGAATCCCCACTGTCCAGAAAAAGACTGCTAACATCATGCTTGAGCAAATGGTTATATCTTGAACAGATAATGGCCTAGAACATTGCAGAGACAGATGGTTTCATATTTTAAAAATGTCATCCAGAAAAGCCTTCACCAGAAGCTCTTTCACAAGGCTTACCTGAGTTGGGTTAGATGCCCGTGTAACTGACATATTCCTGATGACAGCACTTGCTCCTATTTCTCTTCCAAGAGTAACACTTTGGGCGTTATTGGCCATCTTACACAAATCCTGCAAATTTTGACTGAAATTTAAAATTACCTAAATAAATACTTAAAGAGAGGCTAGATATTAAATTTAAATTTTATTACTTCGTTATCTTACTGTTTACACTGTCTTCACCACCCCGAAATTTCACATGTAAAACAGCTGCATATTTTTAAAGATTAATGAACTTTGTCATTTAGAGTAGTTTCAGGTTTCAAGAAAAATTGAGCACAGTATGCAGTTCGATGTGCATCACCCACCTCTAGTTTCCACTATTATTAATGTTTTGCACTGATATGGTCCATTTGGTGCAATTGATGAACCAATATTGATATATTATCAACTAAAGTCCACAGGTTACATGAAGCTTCATATTTTGTGTTGTATATGCTACAGAGTTTAGATGCATGTATGTCATACATCCACAATTACTGTATCATATCGGGAGGGCAGTTTCGGTGACCTAATAAAATCTCCTGTTCTTCATCTATTCATCCTTCCCATCCCCTGAATCTGTCACCACTGATTATTTTACTGTCTGTATACTTTAGCCTTTTCCAGAATGTAAATAGTTTAAATTGTAATGTAAGGAGGTAGTATTTTTGGACTGGTTTCTTTCCTTAACAATATATACTTTAGCTTTCCCTATACTATTTGTGGCTGGATACTTTTTGTTGCTGAATCATATAACTTTGTAAGGATTTAATACAAACAGCTGCATTTTAGGATGAACAAAATTGATCAAAATGAGTCCAAATCCCTTGTTTAGAAGTAAATCTTTGAAGATAAAGTACAACTCAGGCAAGGTAACTGCTACAGAATTTATATGCAAAATACTATCACATAATTTTATCACAGATGAATAAACTAATTCATAGATATCTGTTTAACATTTCAAATTGATTATTATTTTTTGAAAACATAGAGTACAATAAATCTCTCTCAATTACATACTTTTTATCATCTCTTTGTCCTCTAAGTAAAGGCTGTTCTAAAATAACAGAATTTGCAATTTTCAAATGTAGGACCCAGGTTTGACATTTTATATATGGATGACACAACTATTCTACAATTTAAAATCTACTTTATTGTTGGGTTCATGTAGTAACAATAAAAGTAAATGTTATACGTGAAACATAATTCTTTTAAATGCCATGTGGTTTAGTATATAAAAGTGTTTGTAAATAGATGCTATAAAGCTACACTGGGATTCAATCGGGCTCTATTTCCTTCTACTGAGAGAAAATCTAATTTAGTTTCACATTTTAGCATTCAATATATTCGCAAATCACTACCAATTGTGAGAAACGGTTTCTTTATCTACTATGAGGTCATTTAATGAAAAGAGAAAAAGACAAAACAAAACACCAACTAGAACCCCTACTATTTGTAAATTTGTAACCTTGGAGTAATTTCATCAGGGTGATTTAGTTTGACATATTTAACTGAGGAAAACTGTTTCCAACAGAGAGCGGAAAAGAGATTCCAGCTCTTCCAGAATTCTTAAGATGGATTATAGGTAAGAAAATTAAGAAAGGATCACACGCTTAGACACTGCTTTTACATCATTCTCAAACCATGCTTACTGTTGCTAAGAGGTTTGCTTCTATTCAGATCCATGAAGTTTCCACACCTTGAAGACAGAAAAATGGAAGCCTTGGAGTCATGAACAATTCTTCAAGTTCAGAAAACTCATTGAGGATGTCTATGTGTTTGCTTGTTTCATTTATTGTTCTCAAAAGAGTTTATCTACTCTCTCTTAGTTATTGGCTGTCAAACTTTAAAACCATAAGAATTAGCAGAAGAACTTATTAAAATTTTCAGATTTTTTGGATCATACTTAAAGATTCTGATTTAGTAGGTTCACGAGACCAGACCTAGGAATATCATTTGTAAAACGTCATTCTTTCAATAGTTAAAGAGGCAAAATTAATGATCACCATAGCAAGATTTTTGTAGTGCCCTAAAAATGCAGAGAAGTTGATTTTCATGTACAGTCATGTGTCATATTGGGCAATAAATCTAAATTAAAATAGAAATCAATTGTAGCAAACAAGTGATGCTCTCTGTATGTGGATTTATTTTATATTGTAGTAATAGTTTACAGATAGCTTTCTTCAATCTTTAAAAGCAAGACCAATTGTTCTCCCTGAAATATTGTACTTACTCATTAAAAATCCCTCAGTCCAAACTGGTATGGGTTATGTAAGAATGATGGCAATGTTCCTCAGTGAATAGGGTAATTTCAAATCTCTTGAATAATGAGATGTTAACTTGGACTTCTAAAACACCATTTCTGTGGCTTTGTTATAAAATTCTTTTCATTCTTCATAGTCTATAAACATGAATGTCTGGATTTGAAATTATGCTTTTTCTCAGTTTTGGCATATCAGGAGGTGGACTCTAAGTCTTTTATAGTTCTTAGAAAACCAACTCTATTTTTATTCTTCAAAAGGAAGTGACTCAAAAAATATATTTTTAAATACAAACTGTATAAAATTTTTGCTTTTTAATTTGTTACAAGAATAATTCACATTAATTAGCAAAGGGTGAATTTTTTCCTTTAATAGGGAACTGATAAGATTACTTTCTTCACTCAGGGGATATAAAATTTTTAAAAAATGTTAAGATATTTATATGCATAGTATTCTTATTTTGTATTTGATATATTAAGTTTGAGTAATACTAGAAATTAAAAATGACTCAATATGCTTTCTAAAAGTTAGCAAAATATTTACTTGTTTAAGAGATTAATAAAATTATGTTTGGTACATTTGCCTCTTTCCTATATATAAAAATAAAAATATTAAATTTGTTTTTATAGAAAATGCATTTTAAAATATATGAATCCTTTAAAATTAACATAAATGTGGCATTAAACCATGCAAAGTTTAATAGTTTAATAATCAATGTTGATACTTTCCATTTTAAAAAAATACTAAAGGTATGACTATACTACTAGCACATTTGTTTGGAGAAGTTGTAAACAACTGTCTTTAATAAAATTTTTGGAACACTTCGTGAGATCCTGCATTTCCCATTCAAAATCAATATTCACATTTAGACTTTATGATCTATTCCAGATATATTGACTTTCCATGATAATTACCTCTAAAACAGATGACAAGTGAAACCCAGTGTGTGTAAGTCTTAGTCCGTCATCCTGAGATGGAGGGCAAATAGTCTCCCAAATGCCTGCTCGATCTGCAAGAGTCTCTTTATTCTGAAGTAATATTATGTGTTTGAGTTACTATTAAAAACTGGATATTTCTGTTTGGATTAAATGAATGATATATAAAATGTATTTTCTGATTATTACAGTGCAACTATTTTCCAAAAGACCTAAATGGGTAATTGACTGAAAACCTCTCATCAGATACGGTAGCAATGAGATTGTAACTCACAGATTTCCAACTATAGGAAGTGCATTGACCAAGGTCCCTGTGGCTGTCATCTGAAGTCTACCACTGTGTTTACATAAAGGTCATGTTTCCTAAGTGCTGCTTACAGATAATGAAAGGGAAATGCAGAAATGCTAAGGCAAGTCTCTTTCTGGAAGACTCCTGATTTTTCTGCCATCTCACTATGAATTGAGGACTCCCTGACCATCATGCAGAAGCTCACTTAAATGACAGTGTAGTCACTTAAAAGACACAGCAGGCTAGGATTGTTCACACACTTTTTTTCACTTGAGATCAGAATGCATGTGGTCTGAAGGTTGACCTTGCTTCCTAATCATTGCTCTCACACAGGAATATCATCTAAAAAATGTTTGCTTGTTAAATCTCATGGTAATGTCTAATTGTTGGAGCACAGACCTGCACTAACTAATAACACAGGACATTAGGTGATTAAAGTTAAAAAGTAGTATTAGTATGTTGAAATATATAAATTAAATTTAAATATTCATAATCATTTACGAAAAGAGTTCTGGGCAAAATAAAGATGAAGGCATTGAAAGATATTAATATAGAATGTTAATATATTGATATAGGTATGAATATATATTGATATATGATGAAGATAAATTCAATAGATTTAATACATATTAATTTATGTGGAGACAAAAATGAATAAGGAAACCTTGAGGGTTGTAGTATACTATTATTTAAATATGATTATAATGTAGAAGAGTGCCATATGTTATAGGATATTTTAAGCGAGTATGAGATGCTCCAGTTCATATTTCCATCAGCTCAGCAGGTACATGGTTACTAGCACTCTTTTCTTCCACATCAGTGGCAGACATCACCAGGTATACAGAGTTCTCTTTTCACTAATCTCAATCTTTGTCAAGGTACCTTCTAATAATACGGAGGAAAGCATTATTTGTCAGATCTGTCTAAAAGAGTTTAACTCAATTTCTATTGAAGGGTAGTAAAATATGGCACCCTAAATTACAACATATGCCACTTTGGTATATTGATTACTTTGAGCAGTAGGCAATTTAATAACAGCAAATGTGCGGAGAGATTTTCTCTGAACTCCCCTTATCTACCTAAAGACAGATCCCCCAAAAGGAACTCAATTGTCATAAACCCTCTCTCCCTAGGAGCTTCACCAACTAGCAAAGAGTGATTCTCATCACAGAAGAACAGACTAGAAGTGGACACAACACCCACACAAACTTTGTCACAAACAATCAGATCTTCCATCTACTCTTCTAAGGACCCATTTATCTATCCAAAGAGCCATTTACTCTCCTAAGAGGCTTATACAGCCCCCTTTCCTTTCCCTATTAAGATAATATTTAATCATGAATTCTAAAGCCACCTCTTTGAGTTGCTCATTTTTCCTAGATATCTCCCATGTACACATAAAGAATACAAGTTAATAAATTGTTTACAATTCTATAATATATTAATAAATAATATAATTAATAATATAAAAAAATACTATACAGTCTGAAGAGTTACATTCTTTCAAATGTTTGAAGAAGAACTCTGTGCATCCTGGGGAATGTAGATTTTCATTTAATGACAGATAAAGCAAATAATGTCTCGATTCTCCATTTTACCTAATTAAATGACTCAAGTAAAGACTGGTTAGAAGAGATCATGAAATAACAAAATGAGTCTGTTTCAACTATGACTACTGCCATAGAGACCAAAGAGAATCAAGTGCATACTTATCTTAAGAATTATTGTATATCTGGCCGTTATAAAAGCAAACATCTCTCTGTATGGGCAAATTGCTTTCCCATTATGAGATTCCGCCTACCTGGAAAAATTACTTGGAGCCAGACCATCAGGAAGCAAGTTTAGGTCACAGAACTTGAGAAAGTATAAAAATCAAATCTTACACATATCGAATATCCCAATATAATAAATTAAAACATTAAAAAATGTCATAAATTTCTGTTGTAATCTTGACAAGCTAAATTAGTTCACTTAATATTTAGGATGGTCTTTGTAAAATCCTTGACTAATGTTACCACCTTCATTCTTTATTTATTTTTCAAAGAACCATTAGCAGAAAAAAAGTTTTTAAATATGGATACAGAGAAAGAATTAAGTATGCAAAATGAAGGTTTGGCTTTCTATTGTATTGATACTATTGATTTGGTAAGTCAACCTACTAGTTATCTGTGCCCAAAAAGTTAGCTGTCAACCCAATAGGTTTTTCTCTTTAGTTATTATTAAAGTATTTATCATGATGTTTATTTTAATTTTAGAAAATATAATAGCGTCAGTAGTTGAATGCTTACATGTTTTTAATTTTATAAAAAGGACAATGGATTTTGTTTCTCTGTCTAGGTAGGACAGATAAATTGGAAAATATTTTACCAAATAGTAAATGCCACCTCTCAAGTCTCTTTGATAGCTTCCACAGAGCTAGTTTACATCTAGTTTACACTCCGCCATGCTTTATTTTTCACTTTTCTTTTTCTTTCACTTTTGTGATGAAGACAATTGAACTTCTCTGGAAAATGGAGAAAGCAATTAATTTTAATCAAATAGACTAACTTTAGCTTGAAGTCCAGAAAGCTTTAGTTTAGAATACATGATACCAAGGCTTGATAAGCTGAAATAATTTGACATGATTTAAAACATCCAAAAATGTTCATCTGATATTGTTTCAACTTCAAAGGAAAAAAGTATTAATTCTCTTATTATTTGTAAGAGAATATATTCTATTTACATAATATATTTTAAATGTTTCTGTACTATTACGCCATTAGCTCATGTGCCCAATAATATATATTCTTAATAGAAACCAACTTCTTTTAGAATCTCTACAGCAATCAAAATGTATAATGTGTTTAAAATTACATGTTTAATGTGATAGTTCTCCACAAACACTATTTTCCTTTTTCCTCGGTAATAGATGTGGAACTTAGACATAGCTGCCTAATGTGGAATAGCATTCGTCTGCCTTTTCCAAGCCAAGTGTGGACGTTTGCCTGGATTTTCAAGACAAAATGCGAGCTGATACAAAATGTGCAACTTTCAGTTTACTTGATTCAGAAAATCTCTGGATGTGGACTTCTGCCTCTTTTTCCTTTCCATGAACTGAATTGGCAATGGTTGAAATTATTTTGAAACAGAATACTAAAGATGGAAGGCACAAAATTGTCTAAACGCCCTGAATGACTACTTGGAAGAATAGCCTGCACAAGAGCCACCATCAAGCCGAAACCCACATTTCAGACTGTCACAAGAGCCCAACATACTTGTTTCTTTGTTCTTTAAATCATTGTAATGTAATGGTTTCTTTTTGCAGCAGCCTAAGCTAACCTAACTAATCATTTCATTCTGAGATTTAAAGATTTAATGACTGGCCATTGCAAAAATAAGATAATTGGGTCAAGGGAAGGTTTATGAAAACTTAGGAAATAATTATCAAGGCGACTAAATGGTATTCAAATTGAGATGTTCTATGAGAATTATGATACCCTCTATTAAGATAATAAGTCCAAACTGGTTTTAGAAACACCTTTCAATTTATTAACCAACTTTTCTCATTTATTGCACGTCATTTTAAATGCAACCATTAACCTAAATTAATGCAAATATAAGGAGAGGCAAAATATGATCAATATTAATTTTTAAAATCTCTGATATTTCCCCAGAAGTTAATGCAATAAGGATGAATCTCTCCTTCTACATGTTACAGATACCAAAAACTCAGTACATAAAAATTGAATTAAAACATTGACTGAATATCACCCAGATGTCAAAAGACTATGAACATTGCATTCTTGAGTTATTAAAGAAGACATATTTAAATTTATGTACAAAAAATAAGATTTTGAAAAAGCATCAAGAAATGGTGAGTTCTGGATGCCCAGAAATCTCTAATTCTTGATTATATTTCCTAAATAAGCATGAATGCTGACAAGAGGTTTTAGGAGACTGCTGGTAGTGAGAGAAAACAAGCCACAAGCACTGTTAGAGGATGCAAATTTCCTTAATGGCAAAACCATAGAAAGATGCAAGGGTAACAATGCAGAGAGCAATATCATTTGCTTCTAGACAGAAATTAGGGCTTCTGAGGGTTCCTAGTTGCCAGTCCTAGCCTGATGATGTGAGATTGATGGAAAGAAAATAATTGCAGCACATGCATGTGTTTCCCCAGTGTAGCATCTTTTCCTAGGCCAGACTCATACCTTGCTCATGTCAAAAGTAGTACCAGTTGCAAACTCTTACCTCATGATTACACTATCGGGGAGGTAGAATTTTTTTGCTACCCATCTAGGTTCTCCTGGCTGGTCTAAGAATTAAATTGACATGAAAAATAACAGAAGAAAATCAAATTTGATTATGTATGTACATAAGGAGGTCTCATACATATGCGACCTAAGGAAAGACCAAAGCAAGCAGCTTTTGTACATTTTAGAGGATAAAACAATAAATTCATGAGCATTTGACAGGACAAAGAAATTTGGGCTTGTGTGTTTAAATAATAAGGAATAAGTTGAGTTTGGGCTTGGGGTAATAAATCAGTAAAACAAAACAACAACAACAACAACAACAAAAAAAACAAGGTTTGTTTATGCAGGCTTTTCAGCTGTGTATTCTCTACCTCTGGTGCTAAAGATGGTTCTCTTTTCTTCTGGTGCAGGGAAGGTAACTTTCGCATGGGATAGTCATTGTCTGCTTTCAAAGGGCCTTAGGGGATCAGAGTATCCTCTTTGTGCTGACTGCCTTTTACATAACTTTAATTCAAAATATCAATATGCCACTTTGGCGTATTTTAGGGGGCCCACAGTAAGCTCCCATAATGCTATGCTAGGTCCTCTAAATATTTCTTAGGAAATTAGCTCTCTATTGGGATGCTACTGGGAGGCTGGCCTCATTTGCCTTGCATCGAACTCTTTCTCCATTCAAGTTGTCTGCATTTGCATCTGTTTGCCCAAATACCACAGGCTGACTCCTTTGGCCTAGTGGCTTGTGCAGCCGCCAGACATTAATGAGAAGATGGGTGGTTACTAAACAGTTCGGAGATTTCGGGACTGCATTTTCCTGGAACTCGAGCCTCTGCCACTTTCCAGCTGAACACCTCACATAAACACGCTGTGACCCTTGTCCTTTTCTAAGGTCCCACAGCACACACCAAGGGAAGGGAAATTTGTCGCTGAAAGTAACAGGGCCTTTCTGCTTTCACTCCCATGTGGATCTGGAACAGAGGGCAAGGCCTACAGAAGCAAAATGAACAAAAGAGAATTTAGAGGTTCTGACAACAGACCAGATCCTCAGGGCAGCAGGAAGACAACAACGTGTAAAGAGGGTGAGCACCAGGGTGAAGTTCAACAACTTGGCAGCTGTTGCTGAGCACGCATCATACTAAACGGGTGTTGAAGCCATGCATTTCGGCTAGGTTCTATTTGGTCAAAATAACAGACCACAGCAGGGTTTGTGGTGGCAACCGCCAGCAGGGCTTGCTGCTTACCATAGACCTGTGGACAAATTGGATCGCTGTGTGGACTTGACAGGATGGTTTTCAGGTGAGTCACAGAAATAGTAGCACAGGACATGCCTGTAAGGTGAGAGGAAGTTGTAAATAACTGGCAGATCTGGTGCATGACTGTTTCATGAGAACATGTCAAACACGTGAATCCCCTGATTTGAAGAGGAATGAAACTCAAAACAGAGATTTGATTGTCTTTGAATAGTCCACTTCTCAAAAGCCAGAGGTATTAAACTGTAATACATTCTGGATCGAGTAGCCAGGAATGGAGAAATGAAAACCAAGCTGTGATGCTGTCTCGATACTCTTTTTCCTAAGATTTCACCAAAAAAAAAAAAATGAAGTTTTTTGGAAAAATGAACATTTTCATCAAGGATAAAGGATATTTGGGAGTTCACTATCTTCTAGAAGTCTGGTGAAATGATGTCTCGTGGGACACAGGCAGTTGTCGGCAGTTGGATATTCCTGCCCTGTCAGGGATTTTGCCTATCTCTAAAACAATGCTATGATTCCTTCCTAAACCAATCCCAATCCATGAGGAACAATTCAAGACACTCTGATTTTGTGAGGCAAAACTTTATAAGAGGTTCAAAGGCAGATGCTAGTCAAGCATGAGGTGAGAATGGGAGTGGGTGAGGGTGAAAGGGGCATAGGGGATTGACTGTATGGTGATGAGTAATAAAGAGTCCTTCTGAGCACAGCTGACTGATAGGGACAGCTCAAATTTTAAGGCCGGCCAATAGAAAGGCAGCTAATCTCGTACAACCGTGTCCCCAATGACACCCAGAATTCACCAAAACGTAACAGGGAAAGGCTACGGTGAGGCCAGAAGACCCTGGGAGCAAAGAAAAGCTTCTGTAATTACTATGTAGAAAAGCATGTGAAACAAGCCACCTCCAGTACTCCTCAGTCATCGGGGCCCTTGGCCAAACTTTGGCCTCAGGACGATGAAGCCTCCTTGAGCCAAAAGAGCCATGCTTGGCTGTCGCTCATTGGCAAGAGGAGTCCCTAGTTCTGAGGTGGATTCTGCGCTCAACTTTGGAAAGCAAGCAGCGCATGAAGCTCCCATCACATGTTCTTGGTCTATGATGTGGGCAGCAGACCATTTGGGCAGATTTCTTTAATTCAGTTCTTGGACATTTTGAAATTTAGTTCCTTGATGTAAGCATGGACAGAATCCAAGGTTATATTGGTTTCATGTCCATAATGCCATGATTTGATAGTTACATACCTCCTAATGTGTCCTCTAAATTTGTCCAGCTATCGTCTGCCACCCAGCAAACTCCCACAATAGGGCTGAGAGGATTCCCCTATCTTTTTACACCCTTTCTTCAGACCAAGCCCAGCCCAATGTTTACAGATCTTTGTGGGAAAAAATATATGAAACACTCACACTCACCTGGACACTGATACACTCAAAGGACACTTTATGCTTACATGCTGATTTGCATTCATACTTTAGCAAAGACACCAAACAACCACATTATTAAACACCTGAAAACGTACCCAGACACCCAAGAACTTTTCACACAGGCACACACATGCCAACATTCACACGTTTCCACTGCCTGGATATCCACACAGTTGCATTTCTCTCTCTCTCACACAGAGACATACACGCTCATACACACACACACACACACACACACACACACACACACACACACACACACACACACAGAGACTAGAACATAACATGGACTGCTCACCGCTTATTTGAACTTTGTTCCCCTGCCATTCCAGGACGTATCACAGTTCCACAACTCTCACAGCATGAAGGGCCAGTGAGGCTGGGCTTGGCTGTCCCTGTTTGATCAGAGACAGAAAGACACCCAAAGTAATGCCAGCATCCCAGCCAGGCCCCTGAGGACACCTGGTTTTTCACTTCAGGGCCGCTGAAAGCATGGACCTTCCATACTCTCCTCAGCCCTCTGGCATGCCTTGCTAATGTATGAAAAGGAGTGTGGCTGGCAGCACAAATTTGGCAAGGACATGTGGTCTTGCTTTCTGAACCACTGGTCAGGCTGAGTGAGACATCGCCAAAATCCAGATTTCCAGTATCCAGTCGCTGACTGCCTCAAGCTGGCTGAGCAATGGGCCTGATGGTAGACTTGTTCCCAGAATCTGGGTGCTCTCCTAGGTCTCAAGCCCTTCTGTGTTGTGCAAGAGTGTCTAGGGTGAGGACAGAGAATGGGAAAACCCCGCCGGATTTGGGCTGTGAAACAGATGTAATAAAGAATGTAGCTGTGGTTGTTGTGCGGATAAAGATGGGGAAATGGGTGAGTGCAAGAATGTTGGATTGCCTGCAAGAGTTAAAGAAACGTGAAGAAAAAGGGACATGGCATTTTAGGAAATTTCATGACTTGGAATGGGACGGGGCCTGAAAGTTGAAACTAAGAGTAGAAGGCCAATGGAATAAGGGAGTCAGGGAAAAGAACAGGGCTTGAGGGTGATGGATAGACGCAGCAAAAGCCTAGGGGAGGGGAGAGCCCAGCAGGGTTTGGGCTGCCAATTCCCCGCTAGACTTGCTGCTTATGACAGTACTGTGGACAAACTGGATCGCTTTGTGGACTTGACTGGATGGTTATCAGGTGAGTCACAGAGATGGTAGCACAGGACGTTGGTATAAGGTGAGAAGCTGAAAATAACTGGCAGATCATGCATGACCATTTCATTAGAACATGTCAAACACATGAATCTCCTGATATGAAGAGGAATTGAACTCAAAACAGAGGGGTTCGACTCTGTGAGTTGTCCACTTCTCAAAGGCCAGAGGTGTTAGAGCATAATACATTCTGGATCGAGTATCCAAGAATGGAGACATGAAAAGAAAGCTGTGATGCTGACTCAAAACTTCTTTTCTCTAGATTTCACCCCCCAAAAATGAAGTTTTGTGGAAAAAGAACGTTCTTATCAAGGACAAAGGCCAGACTCCTAGAAGTCTGGTGAAATGATGGCTCATGGGACCCAGGCAGTTGTCGACAGTTGGATTCCTGCCCTGTCAGGATTTTTGCCTCTCTCTAAAACTCTGCTATGATTTCTCCCTGGAGCAATCCCAAATCCATAAGGAAGAATCCAGGAAGCTCTGTTTCTGTGAGGCAAACCCTTATAAGTGTTTCAAGGGCAAATACTAGACAAGTATGAGGTCAGATGGGAGTTGGTGAGGGTGAAAGGGGCCCAGAGCATCGACTGTATGGTGATGAGTGATAAAGAGTCCTCCTGAGCACAGCTGATTGATAGGAACTGCTTGGATTTCAAGGCCGGCCACTAGAAAGGGAGCTAATTTCGGACAACTGTGTTCCCACAAACATCTGAAATTCACCAAAATGCATCTGGGAAAGGCTACGGAGAGGCCCGAAGTCCCCTGGGAGCAAAGGAAAGCTTCTGTAATTACTATGTAGACAAGCCACTTCCAGTCCCATTTTTCAGCCATCGGGGCCCTTATCCAAGCTTTGTCCTCAGAGACTTAGGGCCTCATTGAACCACAAAGGCCGTGCTGGGCTCTCGAACATTTCAAGAGGAGGCCCTATTTCTGAGGTGTATTCTGCCCTTAACCTTGGGAAGGAAAGCACTCGTGAGCCAGCTACATGCCCCCTGGTGGACGCCTGCAAGCAGCACATGAAGCTCTCATAGAATGTTCTTGGGCTGTGCTATGAGCAGCATCCATTTGGGCAGATTTCTTTAAGTTCTTTGACATTTTGAAAATTAGATCCTTAATGTAAGCATGGACGGAATCCAAGTTTATATTGGTTTCATGTCCATGACGTCATAATCTGATAGTTACACACCTCCTAATGTGTTCTCTGCGGTGTCCAGCTATCGTCTGCCACCAAGCAAACTCTCACAATAGGGCTGAGAAAATTTCCTTCACTTTTTACACCCTTCCTTCAGACCAGGCTCAGCCCAATATTTACAGGTCTTTGTGGGAAAAAATATATATGAAACACTCATATTCACCTGGATGCTGATACACACAAAGGACGCTTTATTCTCACATGCTGATTTCACTCACACGTTAGCAAAGACACAAAATGCCCACATCATTAAACACCTGAAAACATACCGGGACACTGAGAAATTTTCACACAGGCATACACTTGCCAACATTCATGCATTTCCACCTCCCTAAATATCCATGTGACCACATCTCTCCCTCTCACACACATACACACAGTCACTCAAACACACAAATGCAGAATCACACAGACTGGTACCTAACACAGCTCGCTCAGCACTTATTTGAAAAGTTCCCCTGCCATTCCAGGACAGCTCCACAACTCCCACAGCAGGAAGGGCCAATGAAGCTGGCCTTGGCTTACCCAGACACAGAAAGGCATCCAAAGTCACACCAGCATCACAGCCAGGCCCTTGAGGACACCTAAATTTTCACATCAGCGACGCTGCAGGCCTGGGACTTACATACTCTCCTCAGCCCTATGGCGTGCCATGGTAAAGGACGAAAGGGAATGTGCCTGTCGCTACGGCTGGAGCAAGAACATATGGTCTTGCTTTTTCAACCACTAGCCAGACTGAATGAGATATCAACAAACTCCATGTCCCCAGAATCCTGTCCCTGGCTGCCCCACCCTTGCTGGGGAGCAGGCTAGAGGCAGGCCTGTTCCCAGAAGCTAGGGGCTTTCTTGGGACGCAAAGCCCCTTTGTGGGGGGCGGGGGGCTAGAGAGTCTAGGATGAGAATAAAGGATAAGGAAAACCAACCAGAGTGGGCTGCCAAACAGGTGGTGTGAGGAAAGTAGGTGTCGTTGTTGGGGGGATGAAGATGGGGGAATGGGTGAACGCAGGAATGTCGAATTGCCTGTGAGAGTTAAAGAAAAATGAAGGAAAAGGGACATGGCCGGCTGGAATATTCTCATGGTTTGGAATGGGATGGGGCATGAAAGTGGAAGCTGAGATAGAAGGCCAATGAAATGAGGGAGTCAGGGAAAAGAACAGGGCTTGAGGGTAATGGCTAGACACAGCAAAAGCCTGGGGAAGGGGAGAGCCCATGGCCTGGGAGGCATCAAGCTCATGCACAACAGCTATGATTTTTGAGAGCTAAACCTCCCTCCTAGGAGCATTAATTGGGCAACTCACCTGAGCCAGTCTGGGAGCCCAGAGAAGCTCAATTGAGATTGACTGGCCCCTGCCCAGCCACAGCTCCTCTCTGGGCTTTCGACTGCCCTGGGCCTGGCCGTTTTGAGATTGCAGAAGAGATGAGCTTCAGTGGAGAAAGGGTTCGATGCGAGGCAGGTGAGGGTAGCCTTCCGGTACGCTGGTTGCTAATGGTTGAGCATCTGGCAGAAAGCCAGGCAGAACTCCTCAGCCTTGGCTCTCATGCATTCTCCAGGATCCCTGGGGCCAGTGGAGAATGTACACACTGCTCCTCTGGTCTGGCCTGGGCTGAGGCTGGGGAAGAGGTACTATGTTTCAGTAGTGGGTGGCCAGAGCATCGTGTAGTATTGATGCAGTCTCTGCTGTAGGAAAGAATACTGAACACTCATATGAAGTTCAGGACACACAAACGCTACTTTGGGTATTGAATTCAGCCTCTGCTCATGGCTTTGTCACGGTGGTTATCAATGGCTTAACGCCTTCAATACCAGCAGGATTAAGAAACCAATTCTCACAAAAGGCCCAGGCATGAGCTGCACGGGTGCTCACTTTCATGCTGGGGGCAAGGCCTGCAATGGTTCCAGAACTGAAGGGTCTGGGAGTCATTGTCCTGCCCCTTCCTGGACAGTCAGTTCTGGACAAGACATCGGGGTAACTGCGGGATAGCCATCCATTTGGGTTCCTGTTTCCTCCCTTTCCTGATGCTTTCACTCCAAGTCTCTAGGCTGGCACACAGGAGACGAGGAGCCACTCTTTCAGCTGAGCACCTTCTCCTCTGCAGATATTTCTTTCTCCCTGGCCCTGTCATCGCTCAGCTCTTCTGCAATCTCGAAGTGGCCAGGCTCAGGGTAGGCGAAAGCCCAGAGAGGAGCTGTGGCCAGGCAGGGGCCAGTCGACTTAATTGAGCTTCTCTGGGCCACCAGACTGGCTCAGGTGAGTTGCCCAATTAATGTTCCTAGGAGGAAGGATTAGCTCTCAAAAATCACAGCTGTTGTGCATGAGCTTGATGCCAGCCAGGCCATGTGCTCTCCCCTGCCCCAGGCTTTTACTGTGTCTAGCCATTACCCTCAAGCCCTGTTCTTCAGTGTTCTTTTCCCTGACTCCATGATTCCATTGACCTTCAGGTCCCGTCCCATTCCAACTCATGGAAAGTTTTTAAAACACCATGTCCCTTTTCCTTCATGTTTCTTTAACTCTTGCAGGCAATCCAACATTCTTGCACTCACCCATTTTCCCATCTTTATTCACACAACAATCATGGATACATTCTTCACTACATCTGTTTCGCAGCCCAATTCTGGCGGGTTTTTCCCATTCCCCATCCTCACCCTAGACACTCTTGACCAACACAGAAGGGCTTGAGACCCAAGAAAGCACCCAGATTCTGGGAGCAGGCCTACCATCAGGCCCACTGCTCAGACAGTTTGAGGCAGTCAGGGACTGGATACTGGGGACGTGGAGTTTGGTGATATCTCATGCAGCATGACCAGTGGTTCAGAAAGCAAGACCACATGTCCTTGCCCAATTTGTGCTGCCTGGTACACTCCCTTTCATCCTTTAGAAAGGCATGCCAGAGGTCTGAAGGGAGGGCAAAAGAACCAGGTTTTCAGTGGCCCTAAAGTGAAAAACTAGGTGTCCTCAGGGACCTGGCTGGGATGCTGGTGTGACTTTGGGTATCTTTCTGTCTCTGGGTCAAAGAGGGACAACCAAGGCCAGCCTCATTGGCCCTTCCTGCTGTGGGAGTTGTAGAGCTGTGCCACGTCCGTCCTGGAATGACAGGGGAACAAAGTTCAAATAAGCACTGAGCGGGCTGTGTTATGTAGCAGTCTGTGTTTTGATGTGTGTGTGTGTGTGTGTGTGTGTGTGTGTGTGTGTGTGTGTGTGTGTGAGAGAGAGAGAGAGAGAGAGGGAGTGATGCAAACCTGTGGATATCCAGGCAGGAGGAAATGTGTGAATGTCGGCATGTGTGTGCCTGTGTGAAAAGTTCTTGGGTTTCCGGTTATGTTTTCAGGTGTTTAATAATGTGGGCATTTTGTGTCTTTGCTAACATGTGAGTACAAATCAGCATGTGAGCATAAAGTGTCCTTTGAGTGTATCGGTGTCCAGATGAGTGTGAGTGTTTCATATATTTTTTTTCCCACAAAGATCTGTAAACATTGGGCTGGGCTTGGTCTGAAGAAAGGGTGTAAAAAGATAGGGGTATCCTCTCAGCCCTATTGTGAGAGTTTACTGGGTAGCAGACGATAGCTGGACACTGCAGAGGACACATTAAGAGGTGTGTAACTATCAGAATATGATGTCATGGACATGAAACCAATTTAACCTTGGAATCTGTCCATGCTTACATCAAGGAACTAAATTTCAAGATGTCCAAGCACCTAATCAAAGAAATCTGCCCACGTGGACTGCTGCTCTCACCACAGCCCAAGGACATTTGATGAGAGCTTCATGTGTTGCTTGCCTTCCCAAGGTTAAGGGCAGAATCCACCTCAGAACTAGGGCCTACTCTTGCCAACGAGTGACAGCCAAGCACGGCCTTTGTGGCTCAAGGAGGCCATGTCCACCTTAGGCCAAAGTTTTGCCGAGGGTGCTGATGGATTAGGAAAAGGTTTGTCTCACATGCTTTTCTACATAGTAATTATAGAAGCATTCCTTTGCTCCAAGGAGACTTCAGGCTTCACCATAGCCTTTCTTTATGTTTTGGTGAATTTCCGGTGTTTGTGAGAACACGGTTGTCCGAGATAAGCTGCCTTTCTAATGGCCATCCTTAAAATTTGAGCCATCCCTATCAGTCAGCTATGCTCAGAAGGACTCTTTATCACCCATTACCATACAGTCAATCCCCTGGGCCCCTGTCACCCTCACCCACTCCCATTCTCACCTCATAATTGACTAGGATCTGCCCATGAACCACTTAAAAGGGTTTGCCTCACAAAATCAGAGCATCCAGAGTTGTTCCTTATGAATTTGGGATGGCTTCAGGGAGTAATCATGGCAGAATTTTAGACAGAGGCAAAAACCCTAATAGGGCAGAAAAATCCAACTGTTGGCAATGGCCTGGATCCCACAAACTATCATTTCACCAGACTTCTAGTAGACTGTGGCATCCCCATACTCTTTGTCCTTGATGAGAACATTCATTTTCCACAAAACTTCATCTTTTATTCGGTGAAATATTGAGAAAAAGACTATTGAATCAGCATCATAGCTTTCTTTTCATGTTTTCATTACTGGCTACCCGATCCAGAAAGATTATACTCTAACACCTCTGGCCTTTGAGAAGCGGACTACTCACAGAGAGTTGAACCCCTCTGTTTTGAGTTTCATTCTTCTTCAGATCAGGGACTCACGTGTTTGACATGTTCTCATGAAAAGGTATTGCACCAGATCTGCCAGTTATTTACAACTTTCTCTCACCTTACACCAATGTTCCGTGCTACCATTTCTGTGACTCTCCTGAAAACCATCCTGTCATGTCCACACAGCAATCCAATTTGTCCACAGTTCTGTCATTTGCAGCAAGCCCAGCAGGGGGTTGGTACCTCAAACTCTGCTGTGGTCTCTCATTTTGACCAAATGAAACCTAGCCGAAATGCACGGCTTCAGTAACAAGAAAATTTCAGATGTGTTAACACATGAGCCAATACCCGTTTAGTACGATGCATGCTTAGTAACAGCTGCCAGGTTGTTGAACTTCACCCTGTTGCTCACCCTCTTTACAAGTTGTTGTCTTCCTACTGCCCTGAGATTCTGGTCTATTGACGGAGCCTCTAAATTCTCTTCTGTATATCTTGGCTTCTGGTTCAGGCCCACATGACAGTGAAAGCAGAAAGGCCCTTTACTTTCAGCAACATATTTCTCTTCCTTTGGTGGGCTGGGGGACTGTTCAAAAGGGCAAGGATCACAGCGTGTTTACATGAGGTGTTCAGCTGGGAAGTGGCAGAGGCTCAAGTTCCAGGAAAATGCAGCCTCGAAATCCCAGAGCTGTTTAGCAACCACCCATCTTCTCATTAGGGTCTGGCGGCTGCACAATCCGCTAGGCCAAAGGAGTCAGCCTGTGGTATTTGGGCAAACAGATTATAGATGCAGACACGACTTGAACAGAGAAAGGGTTCGATGCAAGGCAGATGAGGTCGGCCTCCCAGTAGCATCCCAATAGAGAGTTAAGAGCAGATTTGGGCCTGAATTCAAATGATTTCACTCCCAGCCCAGTGTTCTTCCAGCTGAGAGGCATAGAGCTTATTCTCCAGGCCAGAATACATGGTGGTGAATCTTGGCCTCACTCTGGACTAGTATTCCATGGGCAGAATACATTTGTTTCTGGGACTCAGTGTTCTCATCTGTAAATTGAGAATAAGCTACCTCATGGGATTTTTGAGGGGAATAAATGAGTTAAATTCCTGAGAAGCATTTAGAGGACATAGCATAGCATTACTGGAGTTCACTATATGCCCCCCAAAATAAGCCAAAGTGGCATCTTAATATTTTCAATTAAAGTTAGGTAAAAAGCAGTCAGCACAAAGAGGACACTCTGATCCCCTTGGCTCTTTGAAAGCAGAAAATAACTATGCCATGTGAAAGCTACCTTCTCTGCACCAGAAGGAAAGAGAAACATCTTTAGTAGCAGAGGTAGAGAATAAGGGGCTGAAAAGCCTGTATAAACAAACCTTGATAATTTCTTTTTTACTGATTTATTACCCCAAACCAAAACTCAACTTATTCCTTACTAATTAAGCACACAAGCCCAAATTTCTTTGTCCTGTCAAATCCTCATCAATTTATTGTTTCATTCTCTAAAATCTACAAAAGCTATCTGCTTTGGTCTTTTCCTTAGGTCCCATATGTATGAGACCTCCTTATGTGCATGCATAATAAAATTCATGTCAATTTACTTCTTAGACCAGCCAGGAGAACGAAGAAATTTTGTGGGAAAATCCTACCTCCCTGATTGTGTAATCATGAGGTAAGAGTTTGCAATCGTTACCACTTTGGATATGAGCCAGGTGTGAATCTGGCCTAGGAAAAGATGCTACACTGGAGAAACACATGGATGTGCTGCAATTATTTTCCTTCCATCGGTCTCACATCTTCAGGCTAGGAATCGGGAAAAGCAGACCTCAGAAGTGCTAATTTCTTTCTAGAAGCAAATTATGTTACTCTCTGCATTGTTATCCTTGCATATTTCTATGCATTGTCATTAAGAAAATTTGCATCCTCTAACAGTACCTGTGGCTTTATTTCTCTCTATAGCAGCATTCTCCTAAAACCACTTGTCAGCATTTCATGCTTATTTAGGAAATGTAACAAAGAATTGGAGATTTGTGAGCATCAAGAACTCTCCTTTTCTTGATGCTTTTTCAAACTATTATTTTCTTGTCCATAAATTTAAATGTCTTCTTTGCTAACTCAAGAAGGCAATGTTCATAGTCCTTTTTAAATCCGAGAGATATTCTACCAACATTTTAACTCAATGTTTATGTACTGAGTTTTTTTGTATCTGTAACATGTAGAAGGAGAGGTTCATTCTTATTGCATTAACTTCTGGGGAAATATCAAAGGTTTTAAAAATTAATCTTGATCATATTTTGCCTCTCCAAATATTTGCATTAAATTAGGTTAATGGTTGCATTTAAAATGACATGCAATAAATTGGAAAAGTTGGTTAATAAATTGAAAGGTGTTTCTAAAACCAGATCGGACTTATTATCTTAACAGAGGGTATCATAATTCTCATAGAACATCTCAATTTGAATACCATTTAATTGCCTGGATAATTATTTCCTAAATTTTCATAAACCGTCCCTTGACCCAATTATCTTATTTTTGCAATGGCCAGTTATTAAATCTTTCAATCTCAGAATGCAATGATCAGTTAGGTTGGCTTAGGCTGCTAAAAATGAAACCCTTACATTGCAATGGTTTAAAGAACAAAGAAACAAGTATGTTGGGCCCTTGACCAGTCTGAAATGTGGGTTTCGGCTAGATGGTGGCTCTTGTGCATGCTGTGCTTCCAAGTAGTCATTCAGGACCTTCGGCCAATTTAATGCCTTCCATCTTTAGTATTCTGTTTCACAATAACTTCAATCATTGCCAATTCAGTTCATGGAAAGGGAAAAGGGACAGAAATCCACATCCACAGATTTTCTGAATCCAGCGAGGTGAAAGCTGCACATTTTGTATCAGCTCACATTTTATCTTGAAAATCCAGGCAAATGTCCACACTTGGTTTGGAAAAGGCAGAAGAATGCTATTCCTCGTTAGGTAGCTATATCTAAGTTCCACCTCTGTTACTGAGGAAAAAGGAAAATGGTGTTTGTGGAGAACTAGCACATTAAACATGCAATTTAAAACACATTATAGATTTTGATTGCTGTAAAGTTTCAAAAAATAAGTTCATTTCTATTAAGAATATGTATTATTGGGTACATGAACTAATGGTATAATAGTACAGAAACATTTAAAAATATATATTAGGGAAATAGAATATATTCTTCTACAAATAATAAGAGAATTGATATTTTTTTCCTTTGAATTTAAAACGATATCAGATGAACATTTTTGGATGTTTTAAATCATTTTAAATTATTTCAGCTCATCAAGCCTTGATATTATGTATTCTAAACTAAAGCTTTCTGGACTTCAAGCTAAAGTTAGTCTATTTGATTAAAATTAATTGCTTTCTCCATTTTCCAGAAAAGTCCAATCATCTTCATCATAAAAAAGAAAGAAAAAGAAAAGTGAAAAATAAAGTATGGAGAAATGTAAATGAGAGTTTTAGATGTAAACTAGCTTTGTGGAAGCTATCGAAAAGACCTGAGAGGTGGCATTTACTATTTGGCAAAACATTTTCCAATGTACCTGTCCCACCTAGATGAAGAAAGAAAATCCATTGTCCTTTTTTAAAATTAAAAACATGTAAGCATTCAACTAATGATGCTTGGTTGCTAGATAATAGCACAGAGCCGTTATTATATTTTCTAAAATTAAAATAAACCTCACTGTAAATACTTTAATAATAACTAAAGAGAAAAACCTATTGGGTTGCCAGCTAACTTTTTGGTGACAGATTATTAGTAGGTTGGCTTACCAAAGCAATATTTGCAATACAACAGAAAACCACACCTTCATTTTGCACACTTAATTTTTATTTCTCTGTTTCCGTATTTAAAAACTTCCTATCTGCTAATGGTTCTTTTAAAAATAAATAAAGAATGAAGTCTGTAAATTAGTCAAGGCTTTTACAAAGACTACCATAAACTTTAAGTATACTAATTCAGCTTGTCAAGATTAGAACGGAAATTTGTCATTATTTTTCATGTTTATAATTTATAATATTGGGTTATTTTATATTTGTAGGAAAAAGATTTGATTTTCGTCTTTTCTCAGATCCTGTGAACTAAACTTGCTTCCTGATGGTCTGGCTTCAAGTAATTTTTCAGGGTAGGAGGAATCTCATAATGGGAATGCAATTTGCCCCATACAGATAGATGTTTACTTTTATAATGGCCGGATATAAAATAATTCTTAAGATAAGTATGCACTTGATTCCCTTTGGTCTCTAAGGCAGTTGTCATAGTTGAAACAGATTCATTTTGTTATTTCATGATCTCTTCTAACCAGTCTTTACTTGAGTCATTTAATTAGGTTAAATGGAGAATTGAGACATTATTTTCTTTATCTGTCATTAAATGAACATCGACATTTTCCAGAATGCACTGATTTCCTCTTCAAACATTTGAAAAAATATAACTCTTCAGACTGTATAATATTTATTTACATTATTAATTATATTACTTATTAATATCATAGATTTGTAAACACCATTCACATTATTTAGAAACAAATGCATAACACACAATTCAAAAATTGTAACAAATATTTATTTTAATGCATCATTATTGTTGGATTTGGTTCTTTCAGTCTTCCTTTTTGATAAAGAAAATATAAGTAATTTCAGTGCCTTTGACTTTGTATGCTCTTATAATTTTTTATTTATTTTTCCTCACTTCCGTTTTCTTGAAACAAATTTCTTAAGGAGTTAATGGTCAATGGCATTTTCTTTATCTTTTGTTATTGAAACATCTCTTCTTTCTCAAAATCATCTCCAGGTGGCTTCGATATGTTTTCAATAAATTGAGTTCAAGTATTAGCCACTCCTCCTCATAAATAAGCATTAATTTTAAATTATTATCATTCAGGCAATTAAGAGGTTTCTCTAGATCTATATTCAATCTCATATCTTAATTTAAATCATTTTCCTCAGTTTGATTTTCACTGGAAGTAGAGGAAAAAGGGTAATATTACTCATCAAAATTCTGTTCTTAGAGTCATGTCATATAAAGGATGATATATACCATAGAGATCATTTAGTCAGCATAATAATTTAAAACTTGATATTTCTAATATTCTTACCTCAATGTCGACTTGTCTCTTTTAAAAAAACTTACAGGTGGGAGGAATTCACCCTTTCATATTTAGATAGCTGTGAAAGCTGAAACGTCATTTCTTATGTTGAGATTATTATGACTATATTTATTCTCCTACATAATTTCTATGCACTGTCTTCTGAGTCTTCATCAATTTTAGCATTTGATACTTCTTTTAAGTAGTATCACTGTGTAGAGGAGGAAAAATCATTGTCCTTGGACCATTCTGAGTTCTTAGCTGAGAATCTGTATTAAAAAACAGATTAACAAGAGAAAAAAAACCCCACAAATTTATTAACATGTATTCTTTATGTATACAAGGGGGATAGCTAGGAAAAATGAGCAACTCAAAGAGTTGGCTTTAGAATTCATGATTAAATATTATGTTAATAGGGGAAGGGAAGGGGGCTGTATAAGCCTCTTAGAAGAGCAAATGGATTTTTTGATAGACAAATGGGTTCTTAGAAGAGTATATGGAAGATCTGATAGTTTGTGACAAAGTTTGTCTGGGTGTCGTGTGCACTTCTAGTCTGTTCTCCTATGACGAGAATCAATCTTCGCTAGTTGATGAAGCTCCTAGGAAGAGAAGATCTATGACAATTGAGTTCCTTTTGGGGACTTATTTAGGTAAATAAGGGGAATTCAGAGAAAACCTCTCCCCGAATTTGCTGTTTTTAAATTGCATT
>NW_006441389.1:57335-98161 GCF_000325575.1 Pteropus alecto
GTAACGAATATTTATTTTAATGCACCATTATTGTTGTATTTGGTTCCTTCAGTTTTTCTTTTAGATAAAAAAAGAAAATATCAGTAATTTCAGTGCCTATGACTTTGCATGCCCTTATAATTTTTTATTTATTTTTCTTTCACTTCCCTTTTCTTGAAACAAATTTCTTAAAGTGTTACTGGTTAATGGCATTTTCTTTACCTTTTTTTATTAAAACACATCTTCTTTCTCAAAATCATCTCCAGATGGCTTCAATATCTTTTTCAATAAATGGAGTTCAAGTATTAGCCCCCTCTTCCCCATAAATAAGCATTAATTTCCAATTATTATAATTCAGGCAATTAAGAAATTTCTCTATATCTATCTTCAATCTCATATATCAATTTAAAACATTTTCCTCAGTTTGATTTTCACTGGAAGTAGAGGAAAAGAGGGTAATCTTACTCATCACAATTCTGTTCTTAGAGTCACATCATATAAAGGATGACATATACCTAGAGATTATTTAGTCAGCATAATAATTTTAAACTTGATTTTTCCTATATTCTTACCTCAATGTCGACTTGTCTGTTTTAAAAAACTTAGAGTTGGGAGGAATTCACCCCTTCATGTTTGGGTAGCTGTGAAAGTTGGAAAGTCAGTTCTTATGCTGAGGTTATTATGACTATATTTATTCTCTTACATTATTTTCTATGCACTGTCCTCTGAGTCTTCATCAATTTTAGCATGTGATCCTTCTTTTAAGTAATATGACTGTGTAGGGGTGGAAAAATCATTGTCTCTGGATCATTCTGAGATCTTAGCTGAGACTGTAATAAAAAACAGATTAACAAGAGAAAAACAAACACACATTTATTAACACGTATTCTTTTTGTATACATGGGAGATACCTAGGAAAAATGAGCAACTCAAAGAGGTAGCTTTACAATTCATGATTAAATATCATCTTAATTAGGAAAGGGAAGGGGGCTGTATAAGCCTCTTAGGAGAGTAAATGGCTCTTTGGATAGAAAAATGGGTTCTTAGAAGAGTAGATGGAAGATCTGATAGTTTGTGACAGAGTTAATGCGGGTGTCGTGTCCACTTCTAGTCTGTTCTCCTGTGATGAGAATCACTCTTTGCTAGTTGATGAAGTTCCTAGTGAGAGAGAATCTATGAAAATTGAGTTCCTTTGGGGGGATCTGTCTTTAGGTAGATAAGGGGAGTTCAGAGAAAGCCTCTTCCTCAAATGCTGTTATTAAATTGCCTACTGCTCAAAGTAATCAATATACCAAAGTGGAATATTTTGAGGAGGCATGACCTAAACTTCTACTGTTGTAATTTACGGTGGCATATTCTGCTACCATTCATTTGAAATTGAGCTAAACTCTTTTAGACAGATCTGACAAATAATGCTTTCCTTTGTATTATTAGAAGGTATCTTGACAACGATTGGGCTTAGTGGGAAAGGGAACTCTGTATACCTTGTGGTGTCTGCCACTGATGTGGAAGAAAAGAGTGCTAGCAACTATGTAGCTGCTGACCTGATGGAAATATTAACTGAAGTATCTCATACTAGTTTAAAATATCCTTTAACATATGGAATGCTTCTACATTGTAATCATATTTAAATAATGGTATAGTAAAATCCTCAAGGTTTTCTTATTCATTTTTGTTTCCACATACACTAATATGTATTAAATCTATTGAATTTATCCTTCATTATATATCAATATATATTAATATATTTTAATGTTCTATGTTAATATCTTTTCAGTATCTTTATTTTCCCCAGAACTCTTTTTGTAAATTATTATGAATACTTTGAATTTAATTTATATATTTCAACATATTAATACTACTTTTTGCTGTAAGGCACTGGCTAACCCTCTGGGATATAGTATATTGTTAATGGGTGTGTGACTGCTAGACATTCCCTGAATCGTGTGGTTTCTGGTACTTATGTATTTTCTTAGAATAGAGGAAAACGCATGTTAAAAGTAGTGACTAAGTTTTATCATCTCGTATATGTTGCATTATATATAATCCACACCCATTTCTAAGAAATGAAGATTATCTCCACTTTACAAAGTCACGATGAGAAAAGCTTAAGTGAATTTCCAAAAATAATGTTTTCAGTAAAGAAAAGTTGAAGATTCTGCCTCGTATCTTTAACTCTGAAATGTTTCTTCAACTATTCAGTTTGATATACTTTAACCATACGGAGAAGCAAGTAAAAGCCAACTTGTTAAGTTGGCCAGCATAGATTCTGTGAAATATTACCGATAATGAGATAAACACTACCCTTTTTCTATTCATTGAGGTAATACTCCTTTGCACTTAAATAATCCATCTTTTTGTTTTTTTAATTACACCAATGTTTTTAGAATCTAGGAGATTCTAAATGTCTTTTAAGTCTTTTTAACCTATAGGCTTCAACACTGTCACTTTTTATTCACCTTGTTCAAAACACCAGATTTCTAAAGTCTGGATACTGATGACTACATGTTCAGTGGCTCACTTCATATTTTTCTGTCTCCTTTAATTCTTATAAATCAGTAGTTAGAATTGCAGTCCAGATTAGATCCAGGTTTTTGTTGTTTTTAGAAATAAATCATAGGTGATACAGTATTCCCCTTATCCTCAGAGTGTATACTTTTCAAGATCCTCAGTAGTTGATTGAAACCTCAGATAATACGTAACGCTATATGTAGTATGTTTTTCTTTTTTTTATACATATATATCTATGATTAAGTTTAACTGATAACTTAGCACAGTAAGGAAGTAATAAGAATAGCTAACAGTAAAATAGAACAATTATAACAATATAATAACAGTTATGTGAATGTGCTTACTCATTTCAAGGGATCTCTTGCAGATGACTTCATATAGCCTCAGTGTTTTCTGATGCAAGACATTGCTGTCAATTGGAATACGTTTTCTTTTCATGCCTTCTGACCACAAATTTAATGTCTTTCCCATCTTAACTCAACACGTGTCATGCACTGTGACCATCATTTTCAGTGTGAGGTGCAACAGAGCAAATTTGCACAAATTTCTCTTTCCTTCTCCACAATTTCATGGATAGAAGATTTGTTCTTACTGTAGATTTCAGCATACAGTTTGTTTTCTTTCATTACATAGCAGAGACCTTGTACCTTTTCACTTAAAGATAGCACTTTATGGCTTGTAAATAATAATTAATAGCTTGATATTTCCTTTTCAGAAAGCTATAACAAATTTAAGTAAAACATAATCTCTGCATACACAGGTGTAAGGTTCTGAGAAACAAACGCTAACAGCACAGCTCTGAGAAGTTCTAGACTTCAGATAGAACCAGCATGAATTTATCGAGAGAACAGTTTTAAAAAGAATATTTTTAAAAATGGTAAATTGAGTTTTGGGATCCTGATCACACTATACCACAGTAAACCATAAAATTAAATAATCTATCTTTTAGAAATTAACATATCTGAGAAGTGGAAAAGTTTGATCCTCTCTATTGTATCTGTTCTATCATTCACTCAACAAATGGTTTTACTATATTTTTTTATTTTATTAATTTCAAGTATACAGTACATTAGTTAGACATTTATATAGATCATAAAATGATCCACCTAATTGCTTTTTTTCCCTCCGGTTTTCCACCTAGGAAACTGCATTCCCTATGTCATACTCCCCATCCCCATAACCATCTATCAATTATTAATTTGTACTTCTTTAACCCTCCATCCCATTCTTGCAGCCCCTCAAACCCCCAAATCCTCTGTTTATTACCAAACTGTCCTCTATATTTGTGCGTCAGCTCTTGATTAAATTGTTCTTTTTGTTCTTTAGATTCCGCATGTAAGTGAAGTCATATGGTATTTACCTTTCTCTGTCTGACTTATTTCACTCAGCATAATAACTTCTAAGTCCATCCATGTCATTGCAAATGGTAGGTTTTCATATTTTTCAATGGCTGAGTAATATTCCATTGTATATATGAACCATAACTTCTCTACCTAACTATCTCTTGACGGGCATTTAGGTTGCTTCCATATCTCAGCTATTGTAAATTGTGCTGCCATGAATATTGGGGTGCATAGATCTTTACAAATTATTGTTTTAGTTTTATTTGGATAAATACCCAGAAATGCAAATGCTGGGTCAAAAGCTATATCCATTTTTAATTTTTTGAGAAAACCTCCAGACAATTTTCCACATGGCTGTTTCAATTTATAGTCCCACTAACAATGCATGAGGTTCCCTTTTCTCCACAACCTTGCCAACAGTTGTTATTCCTTTTTATTGATGGTAGTCATTCTGACATGTGTGAGGTGATATTTCAATGTGGTTTTCATTTGCATTTCTCTGATGATTAGTGAACTTAATCATCTTTTCATATGTCTATTGTTCATCTGTATTTCCTCTTTGGAGATATAACTGTTCAGATCATCTATCAGTTTTTTAATTACATAATTTTGTTGTTGTTGTTGTTGTTGAGTTGTATGAATCCTTTATATATTTTGGATTTAGATAAGCAAAAGGCTGGGGAAGGGGACAATCCATGGCCTGGCCAGCATCAACTACATGGAAAACAGGTGTGATTTATTGATAGCTAACTCTCTCACCCAGGAGCATTTATTGGGCAACTAACCTGTGCCAGCTCAGGGCCCAAGGCAGGCGAAACTGATGTCAACAGGCCCCAGCCTGGCCAGAGCTCCCCACGGTGCTTTCACTTGCCCTGGGCCTGGTTGCTTCGAGTTTCCAGAAGAGCCCAGCGAATAGAGAGCCAAGGAAAAAGAAAATCCTCCAGTGGGGAAGATGCCAGGTTGAAAGTGTGGCTAGCATTTCCTTGTTTGTCAGCTCAGAGATGTGGAGTGAAAGCATGAATATTGGCAATGCGGACCGTCAGGGCAGGAGAGAACTGGAACCCAAATGGCTGGCTACCCAGTGTCTGGCCAGGTGCTGATTTCCCAGGTGGGGACAGGGCAGTGACTAACAAACCATCCAATTCTGGGACATTTGCCGACCTGGACAACAGGGCAAAAGACACCACCTTGCCAGCTCATTGCCTTGGCCTCCTCGGAGACTTGGTTTCTTCATCCCTGCTGGCATTGAAGGTGGGAAGCTTGTGATAACAGCCATGACAGAGCCATGAACACAGGGCTTCATTCAATGATCAAAGTTCCATTCTGTGTCCTGAACTTCAAATGACTGCTCAGAATTCCTGCATATAGCTGAGACTCCATCAATACTAGACTGCTGAGGCCCTCCACTACTGAGTTGCACCGCCTCTTCCCCAGTGTCAGCCCAGGGCAGGTGAGAGGGACAAAGTGTGCTCTCTCTACCTGCCACATTGTTCTTGGACACTGCATGAGAGCCAAGGCTCAGGCCTCCTGCCAGAGGACCGGTGGTTAGTCGCCGGACTATTGGGAGGCCAGCCTCACCTGCCTTGCGTTGAACTCTTTCTCCATTCAAGTCATGTCTGCAATTGTAATCTCTTTGCCCGAATGCTACAGGCTGACTCCTTTGGCCCAGTGGCTGGTGCAGCTGCTAACTCTTAGTCAGAATTTGGGTGGTCAGTGAACACCCTGAGAATTTCAGAGCTGCGTTCAGGCTTGTACTCTAGCCTTTTCCACTTACCAGCTGAACACTTCACGTAAACATTCTGCGACCCTGGCCCTTTTGACCGGTTGCCCAGTCCACCAAGGGAAGGGAAATATGCCTCTAAAAGAAATAGGGCCTTTCTGGTTTCACTCCCATGTTGAGCTGACACAGAGGGCAAGATGGAAAGAAGCAAAATGACCAAAAGCAAATTCAGAGGCTCAAACAACAGACTGGGGATGACCAGAGCCTCAGGGTGGCAGGAAAACACGTGTAAAGAGGGCCAGGATGACGGTCAACCACTGGGAAGCTAGTGCTGAGTACCCAGCAGACTAAACAGATGTTGGCTCATGAGTTAGCACACCTGAAATTTTCCTAAGGTACTGAAGGCATGTATTTTGGCTCAGTTTCATTTGGTAACAGTGACAGACCGTGGCAGAACTTGGGGTGTCAACTCCGAGCTGTACTTTCCAGTGAGGACAGAATTGTGGACAAACTGGATCGCTGTGTGGACTTTACAGGATTGTTTTCAGTGGAGTCACAGAGATGGTAGGAGAGGACACTGCCGTAAGGAGAGAGCAAGTTGAAAATGACTGGCTGACCAGGTACATGACCGTTACATCAGGGTATTTATGTCTAATATATAAATACCTGATTTGAAGAGGAGATGAACTCAAAACGAGGGTTCGATTCTCAGTGAAGAGTCAGCTTCTCAAAGGTCAGAGTTGTTAGAGCATAGTGTAGACATTTAAAGAAAGCTGTGATGCTGACTCGATGCACCTTTTCTCAAGATTTCACAAACAAATCAAGCTTTGTGGAAAAAGGAATGTTCTCTTTGAGGACAAAGGGTACTGAAAAGATACCTGTCTTCTTGGAGTCAGGTGAAAAAATGTCTCCCAGGACCCAGGCAGTTCCCAATAGATGGATCTTCCTGCTCTCTCAGGATTTTTGCCTCTGTCTGAAACTGCTCTTCTTTGTCCCTGAAACAATCCCAAATCCATTAGGAACAATCCAGGATGCTTGGATTCTGTGTGGGAAACCCTTGTAAGTTGTTCAAGGGCAAATGCTACTCAAGCAGGAGATAAGAATGGGGGTGGAGGACAGTGAAAGGGGCCCAGAGGTTCTACTGTGTGGTTAGGGGTGTTACAGAGTCTGCTTGCCACGCCTGGCAAATGGGAAATGCTCAAATTTCAAGGCCAGCCACTCTAAAGGCAGGTCATCTCAGACAACAATGTTCCCACGATCACATGAAATTCACCAAAATGTTAGGAGGAAAGACTAGGGTTAAGCCCGAGGTCTCCTAGGAGCAATGGAAAGGTTTTGTACTCACTATGTAGAAAAGCATGAGACAAGCCACAGCCCGACCCCTATCACATCCAATGGAGCACTGGACCAAGCTTTGGCCTCACGTGGACTGGGGCTCCTTTGTCCTCAAAGGTTAACTTGGGCTTCCTCTTCTTGAGGACAAGAGGCTTTAGTTCTTTTTTTTTTTTTTTTGAAAAATTTTTTAAAATTAGACATTGCTTAAAGAAATCTGCTGAGTTTCAGCTATACATTTTAAAAGTAAGGCATACATATATATACGCATTGTGTATTCATCTCCCATAGTTAGATTTCTTTCGTCACCACATATTTGACTCCTTTTACCCATCTACTTCTCTTCTTCACCCTACCATCTGGTAACCACTAGTCTATTATCCATGTCCATGAATCTCTGCTTGTTTGTCCTGTTCCTTTGTTGCTTTTAGGTTTCTACCCCACGTATAAGCGATATCATGTGATTTCCAACTTTTTCTGTCTAGCTTATTTCACTTAGCATGATTATCTCGAGGTCCATCCATATTGCCAGAAATGGCAGTATTTCATCTCTTCTTATGGCTTAGTAATATTCCATTGTATATATGTACCACAGCATCTTTATCCCATCATCTGTGGTAGGACACTTGGTTTGCTTCCATGTCCTGGCCAATATGAATAATGCTGCTATGAACAGCGGTATGCAAAAATCATTTTGGATATGAGTTTTCAAGTCTTTGGGAGTAAATAGCCAGTAGAGAGATTGCTGGATCTTATGGTAAACCAATTCATAGTTTTTCGAGGAACTTCCATACTGTTTTCCATAGTGGCTGTACCAATTTGTAGTCCCACCAGCAGTGAAAGAGGGTTCCTTTTTTCTCCACATCCTCTCTAACATTTGTTATTACTTTTCCTGTTGATTACAGCTATTCTAACAGGGGTGTGGTGGTAACACATTATGGTTTTGATTTGCATTTCCCTAAGAGCTAGCGATGTTGAGCATCTTTTCAAATATTTGTTGTCCATTTGTATGTCTTCTATGGAGAAGTTCAGGTCCTCTGCCCATTTTTTGATTGAATCATATTTTTGTTGTTGTTGTTATTAAGTAGTATGAGATCTTTGTATATTTGGATTAGGCCCTTATTGAAAGTGTTGCTTTCAAATATATTTTCCCATTCGATGGTTGTCTCCTTACCATGTCGAGGGTTTCTTTTGCTTTTTAGTTTAGTCCCATTCATTTATTTTTGCTTTTACTTCCCTTACTTTTGAGGTCAAATTCATACAATCCTTCTTTGAGTTTAGTTCTCATGTTTTCTTCTAAGCATTTTATTGTTTCAGGTCTTATATTCAGGGCCTTAATCCATTTTGAGTTAATTTTGCTGTGTGGTGATAGACAACAGTCTAGTTTCGCTCTTTTGTAAATGGCTTAGCAGTTTTCCCGGCACCATTTATTGAAGAGGCTTTTCTTTCTCTACTGTATGTTTTTGGCTTTTTTTAGTCCAAGATTGTTTTGCCCATATAAATATAGGTTTACTTCTGGACTCTCGATTCTGTTCCATGTGTCTGTATGTCTGTTTTTCTACCAATACCATGCCGTTTTGACTACGGTCGCTTTGCGGCATCATTTGAAGTTCGGGCAGAGTGATGCCTCTAGCCACATTCTTGGTTCTCAGGATGGCTTTGGCAGTTCGGATTCTTCTGTGCTTCCATACAAATCTGATGAAGTTTTGCTCTATCTTTAAAAAATGCCGATGAGATTTTGATGGAGATTGCATTAAATCTGTATAATGCTTTAGGTAATAAGGTCATTTTAACTATGTTGATTCTCCCAATCCAAGAACACACAATATCTTTCCATTTCTTTGTAACTTCTTCGATTACTTTTAATATGATCTCATAGTTTTCATAATATAGGTCCATCTCATGTTTTGATAGATTTATTCCTAGATATTTTATTCTTTTTGTTACAATAGCAAAAGGAATTATTTGTTCCACATCTTTTTCTGATGCTTCATTATTAGAGTATAGGAACACTATGGATTTTTGAACATTGATTTTGTATCCCGAAAATTTACTATATTTGATTATTCTTTCATGTCAACCAAAATAGTGACAATTTGACTTCTTCATTCTCTATTTGCATGCATTCTATATATTTTCCTTGCCTGGCTGCACTCGCTAGGACCTCCAACGTTGTATTGAGTAATAGTGGTGATAGTGGACAGTCTTGCCTTGATCCTGATCTTAGAGGGAAGGTTTTTAGGTTTTCACTATTAAGTATAATATTGGCTCAAAGTTTGTTATATATGGCCTTCATCCTTCATCGTGTTAAGGAACTTTCTTTCTATACCGATTTAGTTAAGTGTGTCGATCATAAATGGATGCTGTATATTTTTGAAGGCTTTTTCTGCATCTATTGATATGATCATATGATTCTTATTTTTTAATTTGTTTACATAGTGTGTCATATTTTTCGATTTGCCTCTGTCGAACCATCTCTTTGCCCCTGGGATGAAGCCCACACGATCGTGGTGTATAGTCTTTTTAATATGTTGTTGTATTCGGTTCACTAGTACCTGATTTAGGATTTTTGCATCTGTGTTTATGAGAGATATTGGTCTGTAGTATTTTTGTATGTGTTACTTTTATCAGGTATTGGTTACAGAGTAATATTGTCCTCATTAAATGAGTTGGGAAATATTACTTCTTTGATTTCTTGAAAGATTTTGAGGAGGATAGGTACTAAATCTTCGTTGAATGTTTGGTAGAATTAACTGGTGAAGTCATCTGGTCCTACACTTTTATTTTGGTAGATTTTTAATGGTTGATTTAATTTCCATTCTGCTGATTGGTGTATTTAGATTTTCCAGTTCTTCTTGATTCAGTATATTAATATTGTATTTTTCTAAGTATTGGTCCCTTTCTCTAGGAAATTAAATTTGGTGTTATATACTTTTTCATAGTATTCTAGTATGATCCTTAGTATTTCTGTGGTGTCTGTTATATATACAGAAGCACTCCTCTGTTTCCATATGCCTGTTAGTAGCCTTACTCATAGTTATGTTTTTTGTTTGTTTGTTTGTTTGTTTGTTTTGTTTTTGCCATTTTGTTTTAGGTGCACTAACTCCTTTCAGTATTTCCTGTAATGACAGCCTCGTAGTGGAGAATTCCCTCAATTTTTGTATGTCCAGAAAGTTCTTTATTTCTCCTTCATATCTAAAGGAGAGCTTAGCTGGATACATATTCGTGGCTGGTAGTTCCTATCATTTAATAGTTTGAATATTTGATTCCACTTCTTTCTGGCTTGTAAGGTTTGTACTGTGAAGTCTGGCAACAATCTAATGGGTTGTCCATTATATGTCACCATCTTCTTTTCCCTGGCTGCCCTGAGAATTCTGTCTTTGTCATTGATTTTTGATGATTTTAATACAATGTGTCTTGGAGAAGGCCTTTTGGATTGAGATACTTGGGTGTTCTGTTGACTTCTTGAATTCCAAACTCCAGCTCATTCCTTAGATTTGGGAAATTCTAGTCAACTATTTATCTGCAAATGCTTTCTAGGCTCTGCTCCTTTTCCTCACCTTTGATATTGTCCATTATTTGTATGTTGCTCTCCTGATGGTATCAGCTAGTTCTTGTATTTCTCTGTCATTATTTTTTATTCTTCAGTTTTTCTTCTTCCTTCTAGTTTATTTCTAGATTTCTGTCTTTGAGATCACTGATCATTTCCTCCATTTGGTTGACTATTTCCCAGGCTTACTATTTCATTTTTCAGTTCCTTCTGTGTATTCTTCATCTCCAGAAGTTCTATTTGATACTTTGACAGTTTCACTCTCCTTGCTAAAAAATTCATTTCGCTGATCAATTTTTTTTTTTTCAATTCCCGGAATTGTTGATATGAACTATTTTGGATCTCATTGAGTTTTTTCAGAAGCATTAACCTGAATAGTCTGTCATTTAAGTTGCACATTTCTATGTCTTTCAGTTTATTTTATGGAGGTTTTTCTCTTTCTTCCTGAGCTGCCTTGTCACCTTGGTTGTTCATAGTGTTTAATGGACTATTTCTCCACCTGGGCATTGATGGAAGTGTATTCTGCTTTTTCTTTTTTCCAGAAATAAGATATTATAAAAAGGTCTCTCTTTAGCCTTAATAATACCTTTATTTTTTCTTATAGATGTTCACTCATGTTCATTGCCCTCAGTTTCAGTCCCTGTTAGTGTTAACAACGGTTTCAGTAGTATTTGCTTAGATACCTCTGCGCTCTGTGGTGTTCACTCAGAGGGAATGGAGGGAGTGGCCTTCTTGGTTGGAAGATGAGGACTGTGGCTAAGCCTTATGTTTTGCAACTGCGGCTGGTAATAATCAACTGTTCTTTCTCTACTGTTCCCGCTTCTCTGTCATCCCCAATTCTTTGCTTTCTGCCCTGATGCCTGGGCACCGTCGCCGGCTGCGTGGAGCTCACAGTTCTCCCAGACAGAGTTTTTCTGGGAACCCGCCACACCACCTCCCCTACCCCTCTTCCCACTTCTCTTTATTTTTCCTTTTTTTTTTTTTGCTTGGAAATTAAGTATCCATCTATATACATAAATGTATACAGTATTTAAAAGGCAGTAACACTCTTCCAATTGTGATTTCTTCTTTCCCTCATAATGTACAGCAGCAGGTAGAAAGATTTCTCTAAGTTTGCTCCACAGGCCTTGGGAGTGACTGGTGATGTGGGCTCTGCTGACGTGGGCCAGACCACACCCGGGCAATGCTGGCACCAGGCCCAGTTACCTCTGTACCACTCGTTAGTGGTCTGGTTGGTGGCAACTAGGTACAGAGCAAAGCACAGGTAGCCACCTAGGAGGATACTCAGAATCAGGACAAAGCCTAGCATGAAGACAATCCGTGGGAAGGTCAGGAACAGGTACTGAACAAGAAAGATGGTGTCAATAACTTGGAAATGTCCAAAGTCATCAATGTAAGTCTCCAGGTACAAGTCCAACACCATCACCAATCGGACGAGAAACATAGTGCTCACAGTGGTCACAATGGCAGCCAAGGCCATCAACGTCAAGAGGTAAATGAGAAAGTACCTAGTGTTCCAGGCCCCAGGAAAGTATCCCGCTGAGAGAGGCAGTTTCTTTGTTCCTCCCAGTCTACCACCCCACTCATGGGGTTCTGCCCTGTGTTAGCTCTCATGCTCAGATCCCACGCTCCGACATACTAGTTTGCAGGTTGGGTGTTTTTTGTTGAGTTTTAGATGTTCACCTTATTGTTCCTTATTGTTGTTTCAAGGGGAGTGATCTGGGGAAATCTCTCACTCCACCATGTTTTGAACCTGATTCCATGGCCTGATATCTGATAGAAAAATATTTGCCAGGATTTTTAAAGGGCTCTCACCCTAAAACAAATTTCCCATTGGTGCCTATGGGAGGACCAAAGTAAAAGACAGAGGAGTATTGTGGCTAGCCTGAGTAACACTCCCTTAACAAAATAAAGTATAGAAATCAGACTTAAAATAAAAATGAGAATCTATTTACACCATCAGTCCCCCCACACATCAAACTATAGTTATGGAATCTTCTAGATTGGCCCCTGGAGCAAATTCTTACCAAGATAACAAATGGCCAGATTACAAATGGCCAAACCCTCTGCTAATGATTAGCACTCAGCCCAATGGGAGGCTGATATTTAGGGCCAGATGGAAGCTATATTTTTGAGGGCTCTTTTCCTAAGAGTAACTGGGCCAAAATAGAACTAAGGCAAGGAAAACATGCAGAAACTTTGGTGGAAGGATCCCACATCCCACACTCCAAATGCACACAACTCTATTCCAGGCATAGAAATCTTTTGATTTCCATTTCAGTCAGAATTCTACTCCTTCATATAAAGAAGCAAATTCAAGATGATGTAATGGATGAGCAGGTGAGACCTTGATGTTATCATTGAGGAAGAGATTCAATTCTTTAAATAACCAAAAACAACAGTCCTTGTTTTACAAAATCTCGTCTGTACAAAAAGAGCAATGCAGATCCAGGAATAATACAAAACCCACCTATCCTATTTCAGACCCCAAAACCTTCTCGTCCACTTTAGGATTATGCTGATACTGTAAAAATTTAGTATATTAGGAAAAATACTGTCCTGCACTCAGAAAGATTTAAAAAAAAAAAAAAAACTTAAATTGCGATTGATCTAGGTGCCTGATAATCGACAAATTTGTCGCAGAATCTTTCATTTAAAAATGCTTACATCCTTTCCCAGGCCCTTGCAGATGTAAATCTTCCACCAACCAGAACTGTCTTCTCCAGGTCTTGAGTCTCTCTTTAAGTGCAAACATCCAAGGAAATACCTTTATCCTGATATACACACGATCCCAGTGCGATTGCCATGTGATTCTCACATGGTTCCCACGTGAAGCTGTGTGATTCCCAGGTGACCTTCATGCGGTGACCACAGCTGCTGCCTTAAACAAGCTCCCCCACCACAGATGTGAGAGCCACAGCTGCTGCCTTAAAACAAGTTTCCTCTCAATAGATGCGGCTGTCACAGCCACTGTCATAAAGGATGTTCTCTCATAAGAGACTAAGCCTCAGGCCTAAAAGCAGCAACAGTGAGGCAATAGCTGCTGCTGTCATAAACCAGGGTCTCTCAGGACACATGTACCTCATAATGCCATGCTGCAGCATTAGGGAAGCTTCCTCCACCGGCATAAAGCAGATTCTCTAGAGCAGACACAGTCTCAGGCCCGGGTTGGCATTATCATGACAGCCGTCGCTGCTGCCATAAACCAATATTTGAGAACAGACGCAAACTCATTCCTGAAAAAGCACCAGCCTCTGGTGCTGCTGTAAAATAGGTTCCCTCAGAACACACAAACTCAAGCCTGCTGTGCTGAAGTGTGCTGCAGCCACTGATGCTGCCATAATCCAGGGTCCCACAGAACAGAAGCAGCCTCACAGCCTCATTGCAGTGGCCAAATAATTTATGACTTGTTAGATATATCCTGACTCGAAGATTTTACAAGGGTGAAAAACCATGTGCTTTGAGATGGTATTGTTGTGTGAATTTACAGACATTAACAAAACAATAAACGCCAGACATAAATGTAAAAACACACATGATTTTATAATAAGATTAAGATAATACTGCAAACACATGGCAAAAGGAATCTTTTCAATGAATAGTATTGAAGAAATTAGGTAGTCAGCTAGGTAAAAAATAAACTCCATCTCTTTATCTCTCTCTTATCTCTTTTTCTCTCTCTCTCTCATACACACACACAAATTCCAACAGGATCATTAATTAAAAAAACTATTGTAGAAGTATTTATATACACACATATGTGTGTGTGTGTATGTGAGTATATATATATGTGTGTGTATACACACACACACACACACACACATATATTTATATATCTCAAAATAAAGAAGTTTCCCAAATATGACATAAATCAAAAAGCCACACAGAAAAGATTGATTCATAAATCTGACTTCTTAGGAAATAATAGAAACACCAGCTGCAAGGCAAATGCTTCACCAGCCTCCAAGCAAAAAAGACAAAAGACAAGCTTAAAAAATACCCTGAAAACTCGCACAACAAAAGTACATTGTTTTCATACAAAACACTGTATACGAATGTGGGCAAATGCTGTGAACACAAAAGAGGGACATGAGGGCTCTTGAGTCTACCCAATGACATCACATCTTCCAGAAAGACAGTGGTGCCTGCCTCCCCGGTGAGGAGCCTTTCACTCAATATCCACCTGGGACATGGCGCACTGTCTCCCTAGATACCCAGCTCTACCTCTCCAGCTCCTTGGCTTGAGCCCCTGGAGGACAGACTTCAGAAAACCCGAGTGGCCAGAAAGCACAGTGGAGCATGAGAGGAGTGCAAACTACCCCACCACAGTGACAGGGGAGCCACTATGGCAGCCCCAGAGATGACATGAAAGGCCAAGGACTGCAGGATGGCAGATGATAATGGACCCAAGACCATCCAGGCCTAAGTGTGGCAGAGATGGACCACAGTGGTGAAGGCCATAGAAACGGTCAGAGGTTGACAGAGAGACAGGTGACAGGATGTGACGAGCCAAAGGAGCACGATGGGGCACTGAGCATAATTGGAGAGTGGTAGAAAGAAACAGAGATTCATACAGGGTGAGGGATGGGGTGATAAAAAGCCAAAAGCTGGTCATTGAGAAGACTGGGGTGAAGATTGCCACAGAGCTAGTATTCATTTATTAGCCTGGAATGAGAACGACAGAGTGAAGAAGTGATAGGGAGGAAGTGAGAGGACAGAAGTTTGAGGGAATGACCAGGAGCTCTGCTTTCTTAGACAGTGAGGTCACAACATGAAAAGAGCAAGCCTTGAACCTAGTTGGACAAAGATGTTCAAAAGATGAGGGAGATAGCCACACAGTGCCAGAAAGAGCCAGAAAATATATGACATGGCTGTCAGCTCGTGGTTGCTGACTGTGTGTGTCTGTGGCTTTGGGGTTTCCTTGGGAGTAACCTTGGCTGGATCTTCACTGTTTTCCCAGTTCTACCATAGACACCTTTGGGCCCCCAGGAACCTGACGTTCCCACAGCTGGCCAGCCCGCTACACCTGAGAGTGTCTCCAGCCTTGGTCAGGATACCATTGGCCAGGGCCAAGCTGACAGAATTTATCCCAACTCTCTGGGTAGGTCCACTTACCATAGGTGTGCAGGGGGTGGCTGTTCCAACAAAGCTGCCCGAGGAGCTTGGAGTTCAGCTCCTCGTGAAAATGCTATGGCTGGAGTGCTGTCTTCAAGCCTTCTTCAGCATCAGCCCCCAGGCCAGAGCAAGAGATCCCAGCACAGACTGCCTCCTCAGCTGTGCCTGGGGTCCGCAGTTGGCCTCTTGCAGGCCTCTCTGTGGCTTTTCCCTAACCAGTCTTTCTGCTCTCAACCTGGCTTCCTTTTGGCTTGGTCTTCCTGGGCTACTTAGGTTCTCTTAATTCAAAAGGAGAAACGGCCATACTGAAGGAGAAAAATTTAATATGTCGCTGAGGAATTTCACATGAGATTTCCCCAAAGTAATTTCTTATGGGAATTTGAATAGAAAGAATATGCTTTATAACTTATTTTATTTAGAGAGTATAATGTTCTAAATTAGCAGTTGGCTAGTTAAAGCCCACAGGCTAAATCCAACCTGTTTTTTAAAAATGAAGATTTATTTATAAAAGTATTTTATTATTAAAATGATTAATTTAAAATTATTATTTTAAATGTCAAATTATTGTTAACATTTTGATATTATAATAAAATAAGTAATTAATAAAACAACAAAATTCAATATAATTATTAGAAACTAAAAGTATTTTTAAATTTATTATTAAAATATTAATGTTTCTTTACAGAAAGTACCCTACCGCTCCAACTCTAAAACAGAGTGAGTAAAAAACCCCCAACTCTAAAACAAAGTAAAAATGATGAAAGCTAATGTGTTTATTCATTTGCTCTTCAACTTAACCCTTCCCCTCAAAACCAAGTCTTTAACATACTGATTTAAGAAAAGAGAAGTGCTGGCATTTATTGTTTAATGTTTCATAGGTTCTCAGAGACTTTATAATTATCATCCTAGAAATAAATATTTCCCCTAGATTTCTAAACTATGCTTTCTAAACTTAACACCAGGAGCTATAATTTACATAGACATATTTTAGATGCTATATAATTATTTCATGGAACTAGGCTTTTCCACACCAAAGCAATAACTACTTCAATAAGGATCTACTATCATTAGTTTTTCACATTGTATTTAGAAAGTAAAAAAAAGTATTTGACCAACTTTAAGACTTAAATTATCAATTCCAATTCATATCGTGACAGTATTTCTAAACTTTTTAATTTATACTTTTTGAAAATGTCATTTCGGCAGATTCCCAAGGTTTTACATTTTAGAATCCCAAACTTCTTTTTCTCATTTGGGCTTCATGGTGAAGTGGAAGGAGAAAAAAAGAAGACATAAAATGAAAATATTTCTTAGGTTTTTTAAGGCCACTATTGCCAATCATTTGTTGTTTATAGTAAGGTGTCATTAACCTTATCCTCACAGTGATTTCTTCTTCTCCTTAATCTCACGAATTTGAAAGTAAGAGAGAAACAAGACCCACAAAAAGACAAATCCGAAGGTCAGTCTAAAATACTTAAGAACATGGATATGCAAGAACATCTCTTATGGGCCATAGAGTTTGCTTGAATATATTAATATAATAAAAAAGAGATGTGTTTCATTACAAAGGGGCATTGGTTAATTCTATAATCATAACATAACAAAAGTAATTTTTAAAAATTTAGTATGGCCATTTAAGCCAATTCCAGTGGATCGGAGAGTAATTGTTATCATTATTATAGCAACTTACAATTACTATGAGCATCCTATTTCCCAAGCACTGTGCTCATAGCCAGCAAAGAATACTGACCCCCTTTACAAAACATTCCCCATTGTGAAGCGGACATACTAGGTCATTAAATTTTCCTTTCTTCAACTTTCCCAGTTTGTACTGTTTTCCTGCTAACTAAGGAAACTTTGGATTATGAGCTGTCCTCATATAGGGTCTTCTTAAAGAAAAAATTAAATGGTGACCATATGGAATTCAAGTTTTCCACTTCAAAGGATAGGAATGCCTCACGGAAAATACAGAAAATGACTTTGATGATGACGTGACTTGTCATCTAAGAACATCTATAGGAAATGAATGTGCTGGTCAGTTTGGTAACTGGAACAATAAATTCTTATTTTTAATGAACAAATTGGCACTCTGCTGTCTATCCCAGTTATGTGTGTAGTTTTATTATTCATCCCTGAACATTACCAGTGAGTCTTTGGAGATTCATGGTGCTGAATCAGTTCTAACAGTCCTTAACACCACCACCTTCATCTACTAAATTATTTTTCACACAGATCAAAAAGGCTACATACTGTATGATTCCAACATTCTAGAAAAGGCGAAACTCTGAAGAAAGTAAAGAAATCAGGGGTTAGTGCAGAAGTGGGAGATGAATAGCTGAAGCTTGGAGGATCTTTAGAGCAGTGAAACTAATCTGTATGATATGATAATAATGGATACATGTTATCACATATTAGTCAGACCCACAGAACATACAATGCCAAGAGCGAACCCTAATGTAAAGCGTGAGCTTTGGGTGATTATGATGTTACATTGTAGGTTCACTGAATGTAACAAATGTATCACTCTGGTGCAAGACATTGATAGTGAGGGAAGCTATGGGTGCCAACCAGGCAGCGAGTATATGAGAATTCTCTGTATCTTCTGCTCAATTTTGCTGTGAATATAAAACTGTTCTAAAAGAGATTTGACATTTGTGTGCTTAAGAATTTCTAACTTAACACAGATTCTTAAAAATCTACAAAAAGAAATCAGACATGTGCCTGCTATGCTTACTGCACTAGCAAATGCACAGTTAATTCTATCAAAAGCAACCCAAGATTGACATCTTTATTCCAAAATTCAAGATGAGAAAGTGTGGTTCTAAGTGTTAAATATCTTGCTCAGAGTTCACATAGTGATAATAAGATTCAAACTTGTCTGTCTGAATCCATAATCTGAGTTTCATTACTAAACTATGCTCTTTGAGTAGAAAGTGTAAAACTCTGGCCTCTCTATGACTTGCCCTACTTTGGGCCACTAACCTCATGATGTAGAATATTTATTATTCATTAAATGTCATGATTTTCATTGTCTGAGATGGCTTATATCATTGAGTTCTGACGCCAGTCCTAGAACATAATTTTTATTAGCGATTGTCATTTAAATGGTGAAACTGAGCCTGGGAAAGATTAAATTAATTTGTCTAAGTTTGCGTTTCAAAACCAATGTTATTTATATGAAATCAAAGCTCCTTTCAAACTGACACATTTCTTGCAAGACTTGAAACTTACCTGATTTTTCTCATTCATAGTTTCATTATCGACTTGAGGTATCAATCACATAAATTGATATGAAATTATACTTTTAAGTTGCCATTTTTTCTTTTTCATAAATTTTACCTAATCATAATGAAAGGGACGGCATGATTTTGCTTGTACAAAATTTTCATTAAGTAAAATGCATTGAGTGCCGTCTGTCTAACTGGAATTATATCAGTGAAAAATAGATTTCCTAGCCTCATGGAGCTTATATTAAGGGGAAAATTGACATATAATAAAAATATTAGATACCGTTTTGAAGAAAAATAAAGAATAAACATTAGATTGAAGAGTGTATCATCTCTTTTGAATAGTGTAATCAAAGAAAGTCTATCCCAACAGATGATATTAAAGCATCTAAGAGAGAGACATAATTCTAAAATTTTCAGGTAATTAGCTATTATTTTGATATGTGTTAAACATATATAAACTACTTTTGAAGATGTAAACAAGACACTGCATGATTGATATTCCATGCACAAATATTGATAATCACCTCATTCGTAGGATATTTTATGTGACAGCCAAAGGTTAAATTTCAAAAATGTCCAAAAATCATTGTTAAAATACACACATGCCTTTATTATAACAATCACTTCTGCCTTAATCAGTGCTCATTGTATTTTATTTGACAAATGATTACTAAACAGTTAATTATCTATCTGAAGCTTCTCCTAGCAACTCAGAAGTGGAAGATAATTTGCTAGAGAGAGCCAGATAAACAGTGACAATTGACATCTGTCAACCTAAACTCGATAGAAGATAGAATAATAAATAAATAACAATATAGAAAATATGAAATGATGGCAGACTAGGTTAGGTAGTTAAGAGTGAAATAGTAAAGATATTTTAATAATCTTTGATAGCATTCACAATATTTGAGAACATATAGCTTAATAAATAATCACAACTTTGAGTCAACAATAATATGTTTAATCATGTTCAATGTAAACGGTTCAAAGGCAGAGGGGCATGGCATATATTTTAGAATAATTAAAAATATATATTGTTTAAAATTTATCATCTTTTTTTGAAAGAATAATCTTTAGGCATCTAGATACACCACTTTGAGAAATAGCATTCTCTAGACTAGCTGGGTTGCTTAGATAATGAGCTATTTGAATATTATTGGGCCATAAAAATCATGATTTATATTCAAATTATTAACGTTATGATTTATTTCTTACATGCTGCATTTGAGGTTATATTGATGCATCAGTGAAAGCATTCTGAATAATATCTTCTTACATCTAAGTTTCATTCTTATTTGAAAGTACTCTCAGAATCTTCAAATATTTCAAATAAAGCAAAAGAGCAAGCTAAATTATTATGAAGACAGTGTTTTAAAATGTATGTTTAATCTAAACATTATAATAATTTAAATGATCCAATCTAATAAAAATTATAGGCATAAAAAATAAACATATAAGCAAACAAAAATCCATTACTCAGCAAGACCTTCTATCCTTTTTTCCACTAGAGTTGGGGACACATTAGGAACAATGACTTGCATATCCAGCTGATTAACCACAGAGAACTGAAAGAAGAAAAAACCAGAATTTGTTTGGCTTTCACTCATTAACACTTCTACAATTAAAAATAACTTTTATTTCTACTCTACTATGCATGGACATTTGTAAATTTAGGAATAAATGATATTTTTGGTTATGCAATCTCTCGTAGATGTGGGGGCATATTGAGAATGATTGAATGTTGCTTACTTAGAAGTTATAGAACCCTAAATGTCTTCGACTGTTATAGATTTTATTTGTTTTCTTGGTTATTTACTAGGACATGAGAGAAGATGTTTTTTGGTTTGTTTTGTTTTTGAGTGTGTTCTTTAAGGACACTCAGAAGAATGAAAAACACACCCTTTAGATGTTATACATATCATGAGATCATTTATTCATTGTGACTAGGAATCTGGGATATAACTACTTAGAATAATTCATTCCATGTAATCTTCATAGATAGACTTTAAGTCTGCTTTAGCCAACTTTATATATGTGTAGATAAAGAGATATATACATACAAATTTACATATGGGCTAAAATGAATTTGAACAGCAGTTTATGAATTTGTTCTGTTTATTTAACATTTACAGAATTCTTTCTATTATTTAGAAAAATGAAGAATACTAAAAGCATTTATTTCCTGATTACAAAATATGCTTTTCATTTTTCCCCTCAACATTATACAGCCTTTAACTCATTTAATTCTAATACTTATCATATCAGGTAGTTATAATTATTATTATAATTTTATATCATAAAAATGATAAAAAAGATATTTTAATAACTTGGATCTGATTAGCACAGGCTGTCTGTCTCCAGAGCATATGCTCTTTGCTATTGCCCAACATGAATATAAAAAATGTAAAGTCAAATCATACATTGTCCTGCATGTAAGTTACACACTATTAAAATTGTATAAATGCATATACATCAGGACCAGAACTCAAATATTCTAGGTTAAGTATATTTATCACCGTATAGCTAAACATAAGTTATCCTAGGAGATGATTTTACATCCACAATTATTGAGATAGCTGCTCACAGATTCTCTATCAGGAGTCACAAACTCAATGTCTTCAGGGACCAAGAGGTAACCTAAAATAAGTCAAGTAGCCAAAAGTATGAAATGATAGGGATACATAGAAGTGAGCCTATGACTCATTTGAAGAGGTCATTTAGAATAAATCTTCAAAACCACAGTTATATAATCAAGAATTATAAATACCATAACACAAATCTTTGCTTCTGAATGTGAATATGAGATTCACACTCAAACCAAATTAGAGTAACAGCTTTGAAAATAATGGTTTTCATACTCTAACAATATTGATGATGTTCCTTCCCACCTTTGGAATTTTTCTTTTACTGCGCTAAAAGGTACTTCACATGAAAGTTACCACTTTAACCATTTAAAGTGTACAATTCGCTTACATTAGGTACATTTGCACTGTTCTGAAACCGTCAGCACCACTTATATCTAGTACTTTTTCATCCTCCCAAATTGAAACTCCATGACCATTAAACAATAACTCATCGATCCACCCTCCATAGCCCCTGATAACCGTCATTCTATTTTCTGTCTCTATGAATTGGACTACTCTAGGAACTTCAATCTATATAGTATTTGTCTTGTGTCTGGTTTATTTCACTTAGCATATAGTTTGTTTAAGACTGAATAACATTCCTTTGTATGTATAGAAAACATTTTGTTTGTCTATTCATCTGTTAATTGGTGTTTCCACACTTTAAGTCACTGTGAATAACAATGCCATGAATATTGATATGCAAATGCTTGTTCCCAGTTTTTAATTCTTTTGAATATACATGCACAGCTATACTTTTAACTGATATTAATTCTCATATTAAATGTAGAAGAGGTAAATTACCACGTTACTTTCTTCTCTCTCTTCTAGCAATTAAAATGACTGATTGCTTATGACTAATGAAAATCAATTTGGTGAATCTAGTTGTAAGTTATCAACCTTAACCCATAAGAAATATGGGGCATATTCCCAAATTAATCTTTTTGTTCATTGTCCTTTTGACACTTTCCAAGTATTACAATAATACGATATGAACATTTATACTTTTCAGTCAGAAATTAAATCCTTACATGTGTGCTTAAATAAAAGCCTTATATATTTACATTTAGTGGGGTCTAGATTACTAAAATATTAATTCTCTAAAGGTAGAGGGACAGTCTTCTATTTTTTCTCTATTTTTAGCACATACTAGGGACACAATATATATTTTCTAAAATTACCTTTCGACAGTCTCTAAGCATATTAGATGTACCAGTTCAGAGCATAAATATCTATACATATGTGTGTACATATACACATATATACACACACACATAAAATATCTCTTACTATTACTTACATTGGATAATTCATTTCAATAATGCTCTCATGTTGTTGCCTTTCCTCTAACATACTTTTTTAGGAATGCCCTCAATCCACTCTCCATAGTTTTAGCTAGTAAGTATAATTTTATTCATCGATATTTCAGTCTCCTCTTTCTTGGTCAATTCTATATGTTTTCTCTTCCTTTTCCTACATATAACACCATTTTTCATTTAGAATTTATCATCATGCATTCCATGATGAATTAAAAAGTTACTAAGCATGTATGGTAAATGAAATACTACATTAAATCAATATTATATAGTATGCGGTATAAAAGCCTCTTTAAGCATCTTTGGCTTATTCCTTACTTTTTCAATTATCTTATCTTTCCATCAAACATGAGAGCGTCATTGGCCCAGATTCAGTGCTGTTTCAAAGAAGATTTTTCCTGCTCCAAGTATGAGTTGAAAATTGCTTAAGTCACTTTTGTTCTGATTAAATTTGGAATGGTGGAAGATTCCAGGCTTCAAAGCTAAAAGCAGAACTTGAAAATGTTCACCATTTAAAGATTTATTACTTCCATCCACTCCCAAAGAACCTGACTCTGATCATTGTTGCACAAGCATGCTCTGCACTTTTTCTTCTGGGTTTGAGCTCACTGCAATTCCTCTGCTTTGGCTATCCTCTTTTCTCAAGATTCACTGAGATTATTATGCTGGGCAAAATAAGTCAGATAGAGAAAGATAAAAACCATGCGATTTGACTGATAGAATCCAAGGAACAAAAATAACAAACTAATTAAAAAGAGACTCACAAGTATAAAGGACTATCTGTTGATAGCCAGAGTGAAGGAGAGTTAGGGGGCATGGAGAAAGTGGCAAAGGGTTAAAAAAGAACAAATTAGTAGTTGATAGATGGTCGTGTGGATGGGGAGTATGGCATAGGAAATGTAGTCAGTAGTACTGTAATGTCTATGAGTAGAGCCACAGGCAAGGTAGAGTAATTAGGGAGATCATTTCATAAACTATATAAATTTTTAACCAAAGTACTCTACTTGAAACTAATAATAAAATGAAATACAAAAAAATAAAGAAATTCACTGAGGAACTCTAACCACCCTTCTGTGTCATACAAATCCCTCACCTTCTAGAAAACCATTTGTGTTATTTCACCAACTGAAATGTCTCCTTTGGCATCCACATGGCAATTTGTGCTTTCCTAATTGAATTACATATTATAGCATATACTTGCTTCAATACATGGCTAAACTTTATTTCTCTCTTTATTTCTCTCTCTCCAACTTACATAGAATGCTCCATCACATGAAATTGTTTTCCTGAAAATCGCCCCTCTCGCAAGGTTGAATAACCTACTGATAGAATGAAGGGAGGAATGTCCTGGAGAGTTCTCAGTAGTCCTAGCAAAACAATCAGTCCCACTGTTTTTACTTATCACAAGAAAACCAGGTGTTCACAGTAAGAGATCTCTCAGCACACAGATACTTCTTACAGTGTAGCTCTTTAAAAATCCTAATGCGACTCAGTTTTACCTCCACCAGCAGACTTTCCCCAGGACCTTTGGTAATTTATAGTCCATCATCAGAAATATCCACTAAAAATTCAACCTTACCTATGAATATTACTTTTTGAGTCTTCATACCCTGCACCTCTCCTCAACATGTGACACTGCTATCTCAAAGAGTTGCTCCCATAACTAACATAGTGCAGATCCTAGGGTTAGACAGAGAGCAGGTACATTTCTGTCTCTGTATTGCTTCTACAATATTATTTTAACTCCTTTGCCACCTTTCCCAATTCTTCTGAGGAAAATGCCATAATCTGAATTTATCACCCTCTAAACTCTCTTGCTATAGTCCTCTACAGATCTTTTTAATGACTCCTTGATTAATGGGATATTCTAGCCTTTGGCTTTCTGTTTTGTTTATGGGGTATTTTTTTTCTCACTACAATATACTTTTATTATCATAAGTGCATTAAATGTATAATTTGAGACACATTATAGATTTTGATTGCTGTAGATATTCTAAAATAAGTTGGTTTCTATTAACAATATATATTATTGGGTACATGAACTAATGGTGTAATAGTCCAGAAACATGTTAAAATAGATTTTAGGGAAGTAGAATATATTCTTCTTCAAATAATAAGAGAATTAATACTTTTTTTTCTTTGAATTTAAAACAATATCAGATGAACATTTTTGGATGTTTTAAATGATTTCAAATTATTTCAGCTTATCAAGCCTTAATTTATGTATTCCAACCTAATGCTTTCTGGACTTCAAGCTAAAGTCTGGCTATTTGAATACAATTACTTGCTTTCTCCATTTTCCAGAGAAGTCTAATAGTCTTCATCTGAAAAGTGACAAAAAAAAAAGTGAAAATAAAGCATGGTGGAGTGTAAATGAGACATTTAGATGTAAAAGACCTTTGTGGGAGCTATCAAAAAAACTTGAGAGGTGTCATTTACTATTTGGCAAAACATTTTCCAATGTACCTGTTTTACCTAACAGAGAAACAAAATCCTTGTCCTTTTTGTAAAATTAAAAACATTTAAGCATTGAACTATCAACACTTAGTTGCTGGAATATTGCAACAGACCTGTTATTATATTTTCTAAAATTATAATAAACTTCATAATAAATACTTTAATAATAACTAAAGGAGAACAACCTATTGGGTTGCCAGCTAAGTTTTTGGTGACAGGTAATTAGTAGATTGGCTTACCAAAGCAAAAGTAGCAATACAACAGAAAACCAAACCATCATTTTGCATACTTAATTATAATTTCTCTGTTTTCATATTTAAAAACTTCCTATTTGCTAATGGTTCTTTGAAAAATAAAGAATGAAGTTGGTAAAATTAGTCAAGGATTTTACAAAGAAAACTCTAAACATTAAGTGAACGAATTTAACTTGTCAAATTAGAACAGAAATATGTCATTATTTTTGATGATTATAATTTATAATATTGGGATATTTTACATCTGTTGGAAAAAGATTTGATTTTTGTCTTTTTTCAAATCCTGTGGACTAAACTTGCTTCCTAAAGGTCTGGCTTCAAGTAATTTTTCAGGGTAGGAGGAATCTCATCATGGGAAAGCAAATTGTCCAATTCAGATAAATGTTTACTTTTATAATGGCCAGATATACAGTAATTCTTAAGATAAGTACGTACTTGAATCTCCTTCGTCTCTAACGCAGTTTTCATAGTTAAAACTGACTCATTTTGTTATTTCATGATTTCTTCTAACCAGTCTTTACTTGAGTCATTTAATGAGGTTAAATGGAGAATTGAGACATTTTTTGTTTTTTATGTCATTAAATGAACATCTACATTTTCTAGGACGCACTGAATTCCTCTTCATACTTTGAAAGAATATAACTCCTCAGACTGTATAGTATTTATTTATTTTATTAATTATAATCATCTTCCTAGAACATTCATAAGGAATGCAAGTAGAGCACCGGGCCTACAGAGAAGCCTTTGGAATGCTAGTGTTTGCAGTCAATGGTGTTTCTTCAAGCTTTATTGCTCAAAGTGATCGAACTTGCCCATGGAGCACAGTGGAGATTCCCGCGTTGATGGCTCCACCAGTGTGTTCTTCAATCCTCTGTAATGTTTTCAGGAGAAAGCCCTGAATTCCCATCTGACTCCCTAAACACACTTACCTTCCATCGGATGACTGACATGGCTGAGAATACAGTTTGCAAGCAGAAGTCAAGAGGACGAACTCCAAACACGGTTCCTAATCCACACATGCAACCTTGCTCTCGCTTCGTGTCGACCGTGCCAGAACAGTTTCCCATCACAGCTTTGGAAATGCCCGGGAGCTGGGACGGGTTAGGTCTCTGCCGAAACAATCGGTCCAGAGTGCAAGATCAAAGACCTGGGCTCTCCAAAGGGAGTCTCCGGTCTCTTCTGTGGTACCGAAAACAACTCACATCATCCATAGAGTACATTCCTGACAGAATGCCCTCAGGCTCACCAGGGCCTAGAACACTGTACAAAAGAGCCTGCTGAGTCCAACATGAGCAAGATAGATTCCTGGAAAAAACCAGTAATATTCTCTATGCCATCCCAGTGTCTAATCTCACATGGAGCCTGTATCAAGAGTACCTGATATCATTCATTGGATTTCTTGGTACAGAACAGAGCCGTTCAAAACGTGTTGCGTTGCTGTTTGCAATGGAGTATTTCTAACAGATCGGCATTTCCTGTACCTTGAAACACAGGAATTTAGTAAAGAACACAAAGATTAGCAGGACGTACAGCATCTACCATATTCACGAGCCTTTCAGCCTAATCCCGCTTAGAGCGAATTGATGTCCGAAAAAGTGCCAGGGTTCAAATATGTTTTTTACATTATGTATTTATTGGAGGAGAAAAAGTTCTGAACCCTAAGGTGAATTCTTTAGTCCCCTATTAGAACTTTTCTTCTAGTAGTTCAAGTCAGCTTCTAAGAACATTTGTAAGGAATGCAACTAGAACGCCACGCATATAGAGAAGCCTGTGAAATTGAAGCGTTTCTAGTCCAAGGCGTTTTCTGGAGCATGATTGGCTAAGTAATCTAACTTGACATGAAGCACACCGCGGACCCAATTTCAACACCACCAGTGTGTTAGTTCCTAGTGTGAAACATTATAAAGAGAAATCCCGCAATTCCCTTTTCAATTCCTACTCAGTTATCGTTGTTCCATTGGCAAGGCCGGAGAGTGAGGTTGGAAGCGAAAATCAAGAAAGAGAAATCCCGTCACGGTTCCAAATCAAATCAAAGCAAGGAACTGTGTTCTCATCACTTCTCGACAGTGGAGGCCTGTGTCGGATACGTTCAAATAATATTTTGCAATAACTGGGGAATGCAGATCGTTCTATTCTGTTCTCCAAACACCAACCAGTACAGAGTGAAGATCAAGCATCTTGGACCTCTGGAGAGAGCTTGAAACCCTTCTCCGGTACAGAAAGCAACTCAAATCATCAGCAGAGCGACATTCATGACAGAATGGCTATCGAATGCCCCACGTACGAAGACACTGGAGAAAAGAGTCTGCTTCATGCCATATGAATAACATAAATTACTGCATTCAACCACAGTAACATTCTCTATAACATGTATATATTTGACGAACAATCTTTCATTGGAATTCTTGGACCAGAACACAGGCACATCAAACATTGTTCCACTGGCATTAGTGATCGAGTGTTTCTAATGAATCTACATTTCCTGTACGTTGATACAGAAGTTACTTGTAAGGAACACAAAGATAAGAATTCGATACAGAAACTACCATTTTTCAGAAATTTATAGCCTTATCCCGCTTGGTGCGAATTAATGTCATGGGAATTGCCAGGTTCTCTACATTATTCGCCAGGCTTTCAGCCTAATCCTGCTTGGTACGAATTGATGTCCAAGAAACTGAGAGGCTTCAAATATGTTTTCGACAGTATGTAGTTCTTGGAGGAGAGAAAGTTCTCTACCCTGAGGTGAATTCTTCAGTCTCCAATGAGAACTCTTCTGGTAGTTCAAGTCAGCTACTGAGAACATTCGCAAGGCACGCAACTAGAACGCCACGCGTCTAGAGAAGCCTGTGCCATTGACGCGTTTCTCGTCAAAGGCGTTTTCTGAAGCATTACCGCTTAAGTAATGTAACTTGACTTGAAGCACAACGTGGACTCAATTTCAGGCTCCACCATGTGTTAGTTCCTAGAGTGAAACGTGATAGAGGGCCATGGCGCAACTCCCATTTGAATTCCTACTCACGCCTATGGCTGTTTCATTGCCAAGGCCGTAGAGCGAGGCTGCAAGCGAGAAACAAGAGAGCGAATTCCCGTCACGGTTCCAAATCAGAATCAAAGCAAGGTACTGTGTTCTCTGTTCTCACCGCTTCTCGACACAGGAGGCCTGGGCCGGAATCCTTCGAATACCAGTTTGAAATGACTGGGGATCGCAGATCATTTTATTCCCTTCCCCAAACACCAACCAGGACAGAGTGTAAGATCAAACATCTTGGCTCTCTGGAGAGCGTTTTGAAAACCTTCTCCTGGACCGCAAGCAACTCACATCATCCGCAGAGTGACATTGGTGAAAGAATGGCTAGCGAATGCCCCACGGACGAAGACACTGGAGAAAAGCGCCTGCTTCCCGCCGTATGAATAACATAAATTACTGCGTTCAACCACAGTAACCTTCTCTACGGCATTCCCCGTGAGCAGGCAGACAACAGCCTGTATCTCTTTTACCAACAATCCTTCCTTGGACGCCTGCGAAGAGAACACGGGCATTTCAGACACTGTTCCATTGCCGTTAGAGATGGAGTGTTTCTAATGGCTCTGCACCTCCTGTACGTTGATAAAGAAGTTACATGTAAGGAACAAACACAGAGAGAAGAATTCGGCACAGCAGCTACCATTGTTCAGTAGCTCGCTGGCTAATCCCGCTTGCTGCGAATTAATGTCCTGGAAAAGGCCAGGTTCTCTAGATGACTTTTACTCTTCTTACTTGTAGGAAGGGGAAAGGCTCTCTGCCCTGAGGGGATTTTCCGCGTCGACTCTTAGAGCGCTTCTGCCTTTCCTTGAGGTCATCTTCCTAGAACATTCATAAGGAATGCAAGGAGACCCCAGGCCTCCAGAGAAGCCTTTGGAATGCTAGTGTTTGCAGTCGATGGTGTTTCGTCAAGCTTTATGGCTCAAAGTGATCGAACTTGCCCATGGAGCACAGTGGAGATTCCCGCGTGGATGGCTCCACCAGTGTGTTCTTCAATCCTCTGTAATGTTTTCAGGAGAAAGCCCTGAATTTCCATCTGACTCCCTAAACACACTTCCCTTCCATTGGATGACTGACATGGCTGAGAATACAGTTGGCAAGCAGAAGTCAAGAGGACGAACTCCAAACACGGTTCCTAATCCACACATGCAACCTTGCTCTCGCTTCGTGTCGACCGTGCCAGAACAGTTTCCCATCACAGCTTTGGAAATGCCCGGGAGCTGGGACGGGTTAGGTCTCTGCCGAAATAATCAGTCCAGAGTGCAAGATCAAAGCTCTGGGCTCTCCAAAGAGAGTCTCCGGTCTCTTCTGTGGTACCGAAAACAACTCACATCATCCATAGAGTACATTCCTGACAGAATGCCCTCAGGCTCACCAGGGCCTAGAACACTAGGAAAGAGCCTGCTCAGTCCAACATGAGCAAGATAGATTACTGGAGAAAACCACAGTAAAATTCTCCATATCATCGCAGTGTATAATCACACATAGAGACTATATCAAGAGTATCTGATATCATTCATTAGATTTCTTGGTACAGAACAGAGCCGTTCCAAACGTGTTGTGTTGCCATTTGCAATGGAGTATTTCCAACGGATCCGCATTTCCTGTACCTTGAAATTCAGGAATTTAGTAAGGAACACAAAGATGAGCAGGAGGTACAGCATCTACCACATTCGCGAGGCTTTCAGCCTAATCCCACTTGGTACTAATTGATGTCCTAGAAACTGCCAGGTTTCATATATGTTTTTTACAGCATGTATTCATTGGTGAAGAAAAAGTTCTCTACGCTGAGGCCAATTTTTTAGTTCCCAATTATAACTCTTCTTCTAGTAATTCAAGTCAGCTACTAAGGACATTCGTAAGGAATGCAAGCGGAAAGCCACGCCTATAGAGAAGCCTGTGAAATTGAAGCATTTCTAGTCAAAGACGTTTTCTGAAGCATGATTGGCTAAGTAATCTAACTTGACTTGAAGCACACCGTGGACCCAATTTCAGGCATCACCAGTGTGTTAGTTCCTAGTGTGAAACGTTCTAAAGAGAAATCCCGCAATTCCCTATTGAATTCCTACTCACACTATCATTGTTCCATTGGCAAGCTCGGAGAGCAAGGTTGCAAGAGAAAATCAAGAGAGAGAATTCCCGTCACGGTTCCAAATCACAATCAAAGCAAGGAACTGTGTTCTCATTACTTCTCGACAGAGGAGGCCTGTGCCGGATTCGTTCAAATAACAGTTTGAAATGACTGGAGATCGCAGATCGTTTTATTCCGTTCCCCAACCACCAACCAGGACAGAGTGTACGATCAAACATCTGGGATCTCTGGAGAGAGTTTCGAAATCCTTCTCCGGTACCAAAAGCAACTCACATCATCGGCAGAGCCACATTCGTGACAGAATGGCTATCGAATGCCACACGGACGAGGACACTGGAGAAAAGTGCCTGCTTAATGCCATATGAATAACAGAAATTAATGCGTTCAACCACTGTAACTTTCTCTATGGCATTCCGCGTGCACAATCAGACGAACAGCCTGTATTAATTTTACCAACAATCATTCATTGGACTCCTTGGAACGGAACACTGGCATTTCAAACATTTTTTCATTGCCATTAGGGATGGAGTGTTTCTAATGGATCCACATTTCCTGTACAATGATACAGAAGTTAATTGTAAGGATCAGAAAGATAAGAATTCGTTACAGCAGGTGCTGTTTTTCAGAAGCTTGCTGCCTTATCCCGCTTGGTGCCTATTAATGTCATGGAAATTGCCGGGTTCTCTAGATATCTTTTACACTTTTTACTTGGAAGCAAAAATGCTCTCTGCCCTGAGGGGAATTTTTGCGTCGTCTCTTAGATCTCTTCTGCCCTTACTTGAAGTCATCTTCCTAGAAAATTCATAAGGAATGCAAGTAGAGCACCAGCCCTACAGAGAAGCCTTTGGAATTGTAGTGTTTCCATTCAATGGTGTTTCCTCAAGCATTATTGCTGAAAGTGATCTAACTTGACCATGAAGGACAGTTGAGATCCCAGTTTTAAGGCTCCACCAGTGTGTTCTTTAATCCTCTGAATAGTTTTAAGGTGAAAGCCCTGAATTTCCATCTGAATTCCTAAACACACTTACCTTCCATTGGATGATTTACATGGCTGAGAATACAGTTTGCAAGCAGAACTCAAGAATCCACATCCCCTGAATATCCCACCACTGATCATTTACCTCTTTGTATACTTTTGCCTTTTCTAGAATATAAATAGTTTAAATCATATATTAAGGAGGTAGTATTTTTGGACTACCTTCCTTTCTTAACAATAAATATTTAGCTTCCCCCATACCATTTTTGGCTTGAAATTTTTATTGCTGAATCATAAAACATTGTAAGATTTTAGTACAAACAGCTGCATTTTAGGAAAAAGAAAATTAATCAAAATGACTCCAACTCCAAATCTTTTGTATGGAAGTAAATCTTTGCATATAAATTACAACTCAGAAAATTTTACTGCTACAGAATTTATATGCAAAATAAGACCACATAATTTTATCATGGATGTATAAATTAATTCATAGATATCTTTTAACATTTCAATTGAATATTATTATTTGGAAATATATATACAATAAATCTCTCTCAATTAATTTTTTTAGAATCTTTGTCCTCCGAATAATGGCTGTACTAAAATAACAGAACTTGTAATTTTCTAATGTTAGACCTAGGTTTGACATTTTACGTATAGATGTCAGAATTATTCTACAATTTAAAATCTACTTTATTGTTAGGTTTATGAAGTAACAATAAAAGTAAATGTTTAATGTGTCACATAATTATTTTACATGCCATGTGGTTTAGTATATTAAAGTATTTATAAATAGATGCTATTAATCTACACTGGGGTTCAATCGGGCTTTATTACTTTCCTTCTACTGAGAGAAAAATCTAATTTAGTTTTACATGTTAGCATTCAATATATTCACAAATCAGTACCAATTAAGGTACGGTTTCTTTATCTACTACGAGGTAATTTATCGAAAATGAAAAAAAAAATACACCAACTAGAACTTCTATTATTTGTACTCTTGGAGTAATTTCATAAGGGTGATTTAATTTTACATGTTTCAGTGAGAAAAACTGTTTCTAATTGACATAGAGCAGAAAAGAGATTCTGACTCTCGCAGATTTTTTAAGATGGATTGTAGATAAGAAAACGAAGAAAGGATCAAATGCTTAGATGCTGCTTTTTACAACCTTCCCAAACTGTCTTTATTGTTGTTAAGAGTTTTGCTTCTATTAAGAGCCATGTAGTCTCCTCATCCTGAGGACAGAAAAATGAAAGCCCTGGAGATATACACAATTCCTCAAGTCCAGAAAACTACATCTGTAATTAAGGATGTCTATGAGTTTGTTTGTTTCATTCATTGTTCTTAATATAGTTTATCTATGTTCTTTTAGTCATTGGTTCTCAAACTTTAAAACCATAAGAATTAGCTGAAGTATTTATTAAAATTTTCAGATTTTTTGGTTCACACTTAAAGATTCTGATTTATTAAGTTCATGAGGTCAGACCTAGGAATGTCATTTGTAAAACATTATTCTTTCAATAGTTAAAAAGACAAAGTTTCCTATCTCCGAAGCAAGATTTTAGAAGTACTCTAAAAACACAGAAAAGGCTATCTTCAGGTAAAGTCATCTCTCGCATTGGACAATAAATCTAAATCTAAATAAAAATAGAAAACAATCTTAGCAAACAGTGATGTGCTCTGCATGTAGAGTTATTTTATATTATAGTAATAGTTTACAGATAGCTTTAAAATCGAGACCAGTAGTTCTCCCTAAGTCCAAACAGGTGCAGTTTGTATAGGAATAATGACTATGTTCCTCAGTATATAGAGTAATCTTAAATCTCTTGAATAATGAGATGTTAACTAGAACTACCCTTTCGCCATTTCCTTGTCCTTTGTTATAAAATTGTTTTCATTTCTCATAGTCTCTAAACATGAATTTCTGGATTTTTAATTATGTTTTTTCTCTGTGTTTGCATATCAGAAGCTGGACTGTTATTCCTTTATAGTTCTTTATAAAATCAACTCTATTTTTATTCTTCAATAGAAAGTGATTCAAAAAAACTTATTTTTAAATATGAACTGAATTTTTTTTTCATTTGTTACAAGACCAATACACATGAATAAGCAAAGGGTGAAATTTTTACTTTAATAGGAAACTGATAAGATAACTTTCTTCACTAAGGGGATTTGAATTTTTAAAAATGTTAAGATACTTAAATGTATAGTATTCTTATTTTGGTTTTGATGTATTAAGCTTGAATAATGTTAAAAATTGAAAACGATACAATATTTTTTCTAAACATTAGCAAAATATCAACTTTTCAAGAGGTTAATAAAAATATGTTCCATACATTTTCTCTTATCTATATATAAAAACAACAATTTTGAGTTTCTTTTTATAGAAAATGCATTTTAAAATATATGAATGCTTCAGAATGAACATAAGTCTTGGCATTGAACTATGCAAAGTTTAATAGTTTAATAATCAATGTTGATACATTTCCATTTTAAATAAATACTAAATGTATGTCTATATTCCTAGCACATTTGTTTGTAAACAACTGTTTTTAACAAAATTTTTGGTAAACTGTGTGAGATATTGCATTTCCCATTCAAAATCAATATTGACATTGAGAGTCTATGATCTATTTCAGATGTTCTGATCTGTCCATGATATTCACCTCTAAAACAGACGGCAAATGAATCTCGGTGTGTATGAGTTTTAGTCCTTCATCGTGACATGGAGGGCGAATATCAGTCTTCCAAAAGACAACTCGACTTGCAAGAGTCCCTTTATTCTAAAGTAATATTATGTGTTTGAATTACTATTAGAACTTTGATATTTCTGATTGGATTTAACAAAAGATACACAAAATGTATTTTCCGATTATAACAATACATCTATTTTCCAAAAGATCTAAGTGAGTAATTTGCCTAAAACTTCTCAGCAGGTCTGATTATATGGTAACAATGAGATTGTACCTCATAGATCTCCAACTATAGGAAGCACATTACCCAAGGTCCCTGTTGCTGTCCTCAGAAGCCTATCGCTGAGTTTATGTAAAGCTCATGCTTCCAAAGGGCTGCTTACAGATAATGAATGAGAAATGCAGAAATGCTAAGGGTAGTCCCTTCCTGGGAGACACCTGATTTATCTGCCATCTCACTATGAATTGAGGACTCCCTGACCATCATGCAGAAGCTCACTTAAATGATAGAGTAGTCACTTAAAAGACACAGTAGGCTAGGATTGTACTTGCCCTCTTTTTCAATTGGGGTCAGAAGGCATGTGGTTTGAAGGTTGACCCTACTTCCTAATAATTTCTCTCACACGGGAATATCATCTAACAAAATATTTGCTTGTTAAATCTCAAGCTGATGTGTAACTATTAGGGCACAGACCTGCACTGACTACTAACACAGGATATTAGGAGATGAAAGTTAGAAAGTAGTATTAGTATTTTTAAATATATAAATTAAATTAAAAGTATTCAGAATCACTTACAAAAAGGGTTCTCAGGAAAATAAAGATGAAGACATTGAAAAGATATTAACATAGAACATTAGTATATATTAATATAGGTATTAATATATATTGATATATAATGATGAAGATAAATTCAATAGATTTAATACATATTCATTTATGTAGAGACAAAATTGAATAAGAAAACCTTGAGGGTTTTAATATACCATTATTTAAATATGATTACAATGTAGAAGAGGGTCATATGTTATAGGATATTTTAAACTAGTATGAGATACTCCAGTTAATATTTCCATCAGCTCAGCAGCTACATGTTTGCTAGCACTCTTTTCTTCCACATCAGTGGCAGACAGCATAAGGTATACAGAGTTCTCTTTCCCACTAAGCCCAATCCTTGTCAAGATAGCTTCTCATAATAAAAAGAAAATCATTATTTGTCATATCTGTCTTAACCAAAGAGTTTACCTCAATTTCAATTGAAAGGGAGCAGAATATACCACCATAAATTACAACAGTAGAAGTTTAGGTCATGCCACCCCAAAATATGCCACTTTGGTATATTGATTTTTTTGAGCAGTAAGCAATTTAAGAACAGCAACTTCAGGGAGAGGTTTTCTCTGAATTCCCCTTATCTATCTAAAGATAGATCTGCCAAAAGAAACTCAATTTTCATAGATCGTCTCTCCCTAGGAGCTTCATCAACTAGCAAAGAGTGATTCATATCACTGGACAAGAGACTAGAAGTGGACACGACACCCAGATAAACTTTGTCACAAACTATCAGATCTTCCATCTACTCTTCTAAGAACCCATGTATCTGTCCAAAGAGCCATTTACTCTCCTAAGAGGCTTATACAGCCCCCTTCCTATTCCCTATTAAGATAATATTAAGTCTTGAATTCTAAAGCCACCTTTTGAGCTGCTCATTTTTCCTAGGTATTTCCCATGGATACATAAAAAATACATGTTAATAAATTTCTGTTTGTTTTCTTCTTGTTAATCTGTTTTATATTACACATTCTCAGCTAAGCACTCAGAAGAATCCAGAGACAATGACTTTTCCTCCACTGCACAGTCATACTACTTAAAAGATGATCAAATGCTAAAATTCATGAGGACTCAGAGGAAAGTGGCTAGAAAACAATGTAAGAGAATAAATATAGTCATAATAACCTCAGCATAAGAACTGACTTTCCAACTTTCACAGTATCCAAACATGAAGGGATGACTTCCTCCCAACTGCAAGTTTTTTTAAAAGAGACAAGTCGACATTGACGTAAGAATATTAGAAAAATCAAGTTTTAAATTATTATGCTGACTAAATGATCTCTATGGTCTATGTCATCCTTTATATGACATGACTCTAAGAACAGAATTTTGGTGAGTAAGATTCCCCTCTCTTCCTCTACTTCCACTGGAAATCAAACTGAGGAAAATTGTTTAAATTAAGATATGAAATTCAATATAGATCTAGAGAAACGTCTTAATTGCCTGAATGGTAATAATTTAAAAGTAATGTTTATTTATGGGGGACGAGAGGCTAATATTTGAACTCATACGGGAAATCAATTTATTAAAAAAGATATCGAAGCCATCTGGAGATGATTTTGAGAAAGAACAGGTGTTTCAATAACAAAAGATAAAGAAAACATAGGCATTAAACTCTCCGATATTACTAAGAGTAATTTCTTTTTAGATATATCTCTCTAGTCAAGGGAAACAAAAGAAAAAATAAACAAATATGACTACATCAAACTAAAAGCTTTTTGCACAGCAAAGAAAATCATCAACAAAACAAAACAATGACAGACTGATTCAGAGAAGATATTCACTAATGATATATCTTATAAAAGGTTAATTTAATATCCAAAATATAGAAAGAACTCATACTACATTTCTTGGACTGTTTTTGAAAAAACATTTAACGTCTCTTGAAGTTTTCAGATGTACAGTGAAATACGGACTAGCGAACATAAATTACATCCTTGTTATATACATAATTTTGCATGAGGATTACTGGTTTCATTAGCGTAAAATAATTAGAACTACTAGGGATTCTCCCATTCTTTATGATATATTAGGAGTTAATTTTATTTCATAATACATTTTAAATAAATCTAATATTTTATTCTTACAGGTGATATAAATAGAGATTTCAAAATAGAAATGTATTTAAAGAATTATGAATAAAAATTTTTTAAAGGCTCATTTTAATCAGTTTTGCTTAGATTTGTGTTATAATGTCAGGTCAGTAAAACACAAAGTTAACTGGAGGTTTAAGAAATTACAGAACATTTTCAGAAAAAGTATTTCTTACTTGCCTGAAATATCTTTGAGATTGTGTCTTGCAATGCAGTCTACAATTGCAAAAAATTCTGAGATTTTTAAATTGAGTGTCAATATTCCAGAGAGATCTCTACCAGATGGTGCTAAATACAGTTCTTGAAACATAATATAGGAAATTACACAAAATTATCATTGCTCTACAAAATAAAACAACTGCTACACAAAATGCAAGCTTGACTCAAAAGATAATATTCCATATCGTACTCTGGATTGTTACACATTTAATCATCTGAAAAACATGCAGGAATTAAATAAATTTATAATGCTAGTAGAGTGTGACCACACTTTGAAGTATATGCACTACCAGTGAATTTAGGAAAAGAAAAATGATTTTGCCACTCACCAAATAAACTATTTTTCCTAATATATCATGTCCACAGGCTTAAAATGCATAAACACTCCTCAAACATTTTACTTAAGGAAATTTTTAGTTAGGTGAGCCACATTTCATCTACTTTGAATGGCCTGAAATTCCCCATTCTCTAAATATAAATAAGGTTGGAAAAAATGGACCCATTTTTATTGGAAGTAATCAAAATTAAGGCAATCTTAATTAATTTCCATTCAAATTAACAAGTGTAAATTGAATTACTACAATATGAATGAAATGGTTTGAGATCTCCCTTCTGTAACAATAAAAAAAGACTGATTTGTATAGAAAAGAGTAAAAGAAAGAAAGAAAACTTAAATATGCAAAATTATCTTATCTGAACACTTCATTTGGGCCTACATAAATAGACTCGGGTTTGCCTACTTGTTGTAAGAGCAACAAATCTAAAATTTGTACTTGTTCAGAACGATAAAAGCAAATATATATATCAGAAACTGGCGTAATATCTCCCAGCTGTCAACTTAAACAGGGGGATAATGTAGGCTTAAAAAGCTCAGACTCTTAGAAACAGAGTATTTAGTAGTCATCCGTTTGCATATACCCCATAGAATTCCAAAAGAGATATGAAGTCTTTTCTAAAACTACATAGTATATAAGAATATAAAAATAGCTAAATGGAAGGAAAGTAAAACCTACAACGGGAACCAGAGACAAAGTTATCATGATACATGTGTATTGCATTCAATTTGTAAAATTGCAAAGAAAGGAAAACATTATTAGCTACAACATAGTCTGTGACTATATAACAAACACATATTAGTTGTTAGGAAAAACAATTTTCTTGACATTTGTTTTCTCCAATGGGATAAAATCAATGAAAAAAATTGTGATAGATGCCTAACTTTCACAAAGATATTATCAAATCTAAGCTCCTAATTTTGACAAGAAGGTACATTTCTAGGGAAATGATGAGTAATGTTACTCTTAATATTATAATTAGGTTCAAGAAAGTTATTGAAGGAATATTTGACTTATCTGAAAAAAATAATTCAAGTTAATTCAAGTATTACACAGAAAGTCTTGATTAAAAGATGAAAAGACATGGCTATATGTAAAAATAAACGAACATATAAAATTTTAAATGAATACCAATTTGAGATGTTCACATTATGGGGTACCATGGCACCTGCTTAGACGAAATTTGAATTATAGTAGAGAAAATTTGCACATAAATATATGACAATGGTATTACTTGGTTAAGTACCAAATCAAACACATGGTAGTTCAGTTACAGGATCATAGCAAAGAAGACAATAACCCCTCAGGCACCTATGTATATACTCTTTGTGCAAGATACAATCTATACAAGCTCAGATGACATGACAATCAAAAGATAAACATGGTTAGTAAGATTTCCTGAGATACTATTCTCTTGAAACAATGAGAAGTGTTTGTGTAAAGCTTGTTGTCCCATAGTTGACAAAGGAGGATCAAAAGTAATATTTTATGAGACCTTAATTCAGACTGGTACTGTTTATCTCTCCATTAGATAGAGCAACTAGGAAGAAAATTGTCACAAAATATTACACGAGCTTTAAGTGACATAGACCTCCAAATCTGTGATACATAAATGATGCTTTGGATTTCAAAATTAAGTAACCTGGACTACTTGAATTTTAAAATGTAGCTATCAAATATAATAGTATTTTTAGAGCACTTGGCATTTTCACCCTGCCATTATTTTCCTAAGTTAAATAACATACAAACTATCAGAAATGTTTAAAGACATTCAAGGGGTCCTAGTTCTAAAGCAATATTGGCATAGTAGAAGACAACCGTGGCCAGGAGTAATAAAATATAGCTTCCTATATAGATTTAAGAGCAGATCTGGGCCTGAATCCAAGTGATTTGACTCACAGCCCACCTGGGAGATATAGAGCATAGTCTCCAGGCCAAGGTGCATAGCTGCAAATCCTGGTTTCACCACTAATTTGTTGTATACCGTGCGCAGGTTACATTTGCTTCTATGACTCAGTGTTCTCTTCTGTAATATTAGAATAATCATAGTAGCTACCTCGTGGGATTTTTGAGATGAATAAATGAGTTAATTTCCTGAGGAGAATTTAGAGGACCTAGCATAGCATTATCGGACCTTTATGTGGCCCCGTCTAAATATGCCAAAGTTGCATATTGACATTTTGAAATTAGTTATATGAAAAGTAGTCAGCACAGAGAGGACACTTAATCCCTTTTGTCCCTCTGAAAGCAGAAAATAACTATCCCATGTGAGAATTACCTTCCCTGCACCAGAAGGTAAGAGCAACATCTTTAGCACCAGAAATAGAGAATACCGGGTTGAGAAGTCTGTATAAGCAAACCTTGGGTTTTTTTACTGATTTACTAACCCAAGCCGAAACTCAACTTATTCTTTACTAATTAAGCACACAAACCCAAAGTCTTTATCTGATCATATCCTCATCAATTTATTTCATCCTCTAAAATGTACAAAAGCCATCTGCTTTGGTCATTTCCTTAGGTCTCATATATATGAGACCTCTTTATGTACATACATTATCAAATTTGATTTTCTTCTGTTATTTTTTCATTTCAATTTAATTCTCAGAGCAGCCAGAAGAACCTATAAGGGTAGAGAAAAAATACTACCTTCCCAATAGTGTAATCATGAGGTAAGAGTTTGCTATCAGTATCACTTTTGACACAGCCTGCTGGAATATTTCCATGGTTTGGAATGGGACGGGGCATGAAGTTGGAAGCTGAGATAGAAAGCCAATGGGATGAGGAGTCAGGGAAAAGAACAGGGCTTGAGGGTAATGCCTAGACACAGCAAAAGCCTGGGGGAGGGGAGAGCCCACGGCCCGGTCAGCATCAACAGTTGTGATATTGAGAGCTAATCTTTCCTCCTGGGAGCGTTAATTGGGCAACTCAAGTGAGCCAGTCCAGAGGCCCACAGAGGACTGGCCCCTACCCTGCCACAGCTCCCCTCTGGGCTTTCGTCTGCCCTAGACCTGGTCGCTTCGAGACTGCAGAAGAGCCAAGTGTCGACAGGGCCAGGGAGAAAGAGAAACCTCCGGACGGGAAGGTGCCTGGCTGAAAGAGTGGCTCCTGTTCCCTGTTTGTCAGCCCAGAAAATTGGA
>NW_006441389.1:98200-108417 GCF_000325575.1 Pteropus alecto
CCAAATGGCCAGCTGCCCCACTGTAAGCCCATTTCCAGGAGCTGATTGTCCAGGAAGAGGCAGGGAAGTGACTCCCAGACCCTCCAGTGCCAGGAACTCTGCAGGCCTGGCCCTCAGCGTGAAAGAGCGCAACTGGGAGCTTTAGCCCTGGGCGTTCCCTGAGAATGGGTTCCTTCTTCCCTGCTTGCATTATGGCTACGTATGACAGTGATAACCGCTGTGATGGAGCCGTGAGCAGAGGGCTGAATTCAATAGCCAAAATTGCCTTTGTGTGTCCTGAACTTCATATGAGTTTTCTGTATTCCTGCCTACAGCTGACACTCCATCAATACCACATGGTACTGTTACATCCCACTACTGAGTCACACCACCTTTTCCTCAGCCTTAGCCCAGGCCAGACCGGAGGAACAGGGCATGCACTCTCCATTGACCCCGGGGTCCCTCGAGACCGCATGAGAGCTAAGGCTCAGGACTTCTGCCTGGCCTCCTGCCAGAGCCCCAACCATTAGCAGCCAGCCTACCAGTAGGCCCTCACCTGCCTTGCATTGACCTCTTTCTCCACTGTAGCCATGTTTGCATCTGCAATCTGTCGGCCCGATTGCCGCAGGTTGAATCCTTCGTCCCGGTGGCTTATGCAGGCACCAGTGCTTAGTCCAAAAATGGGTGGTCATTGAAAAGCCCTGGGAATTTTGGTGCTGTGCATTCCTGGGTCTCCAGCCTCTGCCACTCACCGGCTGAACACCTCACATTAACATGCCATGCCCCTGGCGCTTTTGACCAGACCCACAGCCTGCCAAGGGAAGGGAAAGGTGTCATGGAAAGAAATAGGGCCTTTCTTATTTCACTGCCATGTGGACCTGGGACAGAGGGCAAGATGTGAAGGAGCAAAACAAGCAAAAGCGAATTCTTCAGCTCAGACAACTGACCGCAGATGTCCAGAGCCACGGGGCAGTGGGAGGACAATGACATGTGTAAAGAGGATTAGTGCAAGGGTGATGATCAACCACCAGGCAGCTGGTGCTGAGCACGCAACTAACCCAATGGCTATTGGCTAATGAGCTAACATGCCTGACATTTTCCTGAGGTTCCAATGCCCCATAATTTGGCTTGATTTCTTTTGCTACAAGTGACAGACTGCAGCACGGTTTCGGGGGCCAACGCCGAGTTGGGTTTTTTGGTGATGACAGAACTGTGGACTACCTGGATCTCTGTATGGACTTGACAGGATGGTTTTTGGTGAGTCACAGAGATGGTAGTCAAGGACATTGGTGTAAGGTGAGAGGAAGTTGAAAGTGACTGGCAGACTGGGTGCATAACCGTTTCATGGGAGCATGTGGAACACGTGAATCCCCTGATAGCAACAGGACATAAACTCGAATGGAATGGGTTTGACTCTCAGTGAGAAGGCGGCTTCCCAAAGTCCAGAGGTGTTACAGCCTCATACTTTCTGGATCAAGAAGCCCACAATGGAGACACAAAAAGAAAGCTAGTTGACCAAAGAAGGGAGCGTTGAAGAAACGAACATTCTCTTTGCGAACAAAGGGCACTAGGGAGGCACCCGTATCCTGGGAGTCCAGTGAAAATATGGCTCCCAGGAACAAGGCAGTTGCCAACAGTTGGATATTCCTGCCCTTTCAGGTTATTTGCCTCTCTGCAACTCTGCTCTGATTCCTCCCTGAAACAATCCGGAGTCTGTAACTAACAATCTAGGACGCTCTGATTCTGCGAGGCAAAGCCTTATAAGTGCTGTAAGGGCAAATACTAGTTAAGGATTCTATGAGAATCAGGGTGAGAGGGCTAGTAGGGGAGAGCAAAAGGGGCCTAAGAAATCGATTGTATGATGGTGGCTGATACAGTGCCTTACTGCCCACAGCTGAAGCATCGAGAATGCTCAGATGTCAAGCCCAGCCACTAGAAATGCGAGGCATCTCAGACAACCGTGTCCCCACAATCGCCAGGGCTGTGATGGTTCCGGAACTGGAGGGTCTGGGAGTCACTGTCCTGCCCCTTCCAGGACAATCATCTCCTGGCAAAACATTGGGATAACTGCGGCATAACCGTCCATTTGGGTTCTCGTTTCCTCCCTTCCCTGACTGCATGGTTCAACGATATTTATGCTTTTGCTCCAAGTCTCTGGGCTGGCATATAGGGGACCAGAAGCCACTCTTTCAGCTGAGCACTTTCCCCTCTGGAGGTATTTCTTTCTCCCTGGCCCTGTCTTCACTCGGCTCTTCTGCAATCTCGAAGCAGCCAGGCTCAGGGCTGACGAAAGCCCAGAGAGGAGCTGTAGCAGGGCTGGGGTCAGCTGTTATCAATTGAGTCTCTCTGGTCTTCTGGACTGGCTCAGAGGAGTTGCTCAATTAATGGTCCTAGGAGGAAGGATTAGCTCTCAATAAATCACAGCTGTTGTGCATGAACTTGATGCTGGCCAGGCCGTGGGCTCTCCCCTCCTGCCGCCCTTTACTTTGTCTAAGCCATCACACTCAAGCCCTGTTCTTTTCCCTGACTTCCTCATTCTATTGGCCTTCTATCTCAGCTTCCACCTTCATGCCCCGTGCCATTCCAAAACATGGGAATGTTACAGAAGGTCAGGTCCCTTTTCCTTCAATTTTCTTTAACTCTCACAGGCAGATCGACATTAAAAAATTCCTGCTTACACATTCTCCCATCTTCATCCCCCAACAACCATGCCTATATTCCTGTCCCCACCTGTTTCTCAGCCCACTTCCAGCTGGTTTTCCCTATCCCCCACTCTTGCCACCAACAGAGGGTGGTGAGATCCAAGAAAGTGCTCAGCTTCTGGGAACAGGCCTGCCTCAGGCCCACTGCCCAGACAGGGTGGGGCAGCCAGGGACAAGATTCTGGGAACATGAGATTTGGTGATATCTTATTGAGTCTGGCTAGTGGTTCAAAAAGCAAGACCACACGTTCTTGCCCCAGCCATTCCGGCAGGCACAATCCCTTTCGTCCTTTAGCAAGGCATGCCAGAGGGCTGAGGAGAGTACGGAAGGCCTAGGCCTGCAGCGGCCCTGATGTGAAAAACTAGGTATCCTCAAGTGCCTGGCTGGGATGCTGGCATGACTTTGGGTGTCTTTCTGTGTCTGGGTTACACAGAGACAGCCAAGTCCAGCCTCATTCGCCCTTCCTGCTTTGGGAGTTTTGGAGCTGTGCTATGTCTTGGACTGTAAGGGGAACAGAGTTCAAATAAGTGCCGTGCGGTCTATATTAGGTCCCAGTTCGTGTGTGTGTGTGTGTGTGTGTGTGTATTTGTGTGTGAGAGAGAGAAATGCGGACGTGCGGATATCCAGGCAGGTGGAAATGCATGAATGCCAGCATATGTGTGCCTGTGTGAAAAGTTCTTGGGTGTCTGCATACGTTTTCAGGTGTTTAATAATGTTAGCATTTAGTGTCTTTGCTAATGTGTGTGTGCAAATCAGCATGTAAGCATAAAGAGTCCTTTGCGTGTATCAGTGTCCAGGTGAGTGTTTAATATATTTCCTCCCACAGAGACTTGTTATTATTGGGCTGGGCCTGTTCTGAAGGAAGGGTGTAAAAAGTGAGGGACATCCTCTCAGCCCTATTGTGAGAGTTTGCTGGGTGGCAGACAATAGCTGGACACTGCGGAGAACACATTAGGAAGTGGGTAACTATCAGATCATGACGTTGTGGACATGAAACCAATATAAACTTGGATTCTGTTCACGCTTACATCAAAGATCTAAATTTCAAAATGTCCAAGAACAGAATCAAAGAAATCTGCCCAAATGGTCTGCTGCCCACACCACAGCTCAAGAACATTCAATGGGAGCTTCATGTGCTGCTTGCCTTCCCAGGTTAAGGGCAGATCAACCTCAGAACTAGGGCCTCCTCTTTCCAACAGGCGAGAGCCCAGCACAGCCTTTGTGGGTCATTGAGGCCCCATCCCCCTGAGGCCAAAGCTTGGCCAAGGGCCCTGATGGCTGAGGAGGAGGACTGGTGGTGGCTTCCCTCATGTGCTTTTCTAAATAGTAAGTACAGAAGCTTTTCTTTGCTTCTATGGGGCTGTGGGCTTCACCATAGCCTTTCCCTGTAACGTTTTGGTGAATTTCATGTGTTTATGGGAACACGGTTGTCCAAGATAAGCTGCCTTTCTAGTGGCTGGCCTTGAAATTCAAGCAGTCCCTATCAGTCAGCTGTGCTCAGGAGGACTCTTTATCACCCATCACCATATAGTTGATCCCCTGGGCTCCTTTTTCTCCCACTGACTCCCATTCTCACCTCATACTTGACTAGCATCTTCCCCTGAACCACTTATAAGTGTTTGTCTCACAGAATCAGAACATCCTGGATTGTTTTTTACGGATTCGGAAATGCTTCAGGGAGGAATCATAGCAGTTTCAGACAGAGGCAAAAACCCTCACAGTGCAGGAAAATCCAACTGTTGGCAACTGCCTAGGTCCTGCAAGCCATCATTTCACCACAGTTCTAGGAGACAGTGGCCTCCCAAGTACCCTTTGTCCTTGACAAGAATGTTCATTTTTCTAGAAAACTTCATTTTTTTAATGAAATCTTGTGAAAAGAAGTATCGAGTCAGCATCACAACTTTCTTTTCATGTCTCCATTCCTAGGTACCTGATCCAGAAAGTATTACGCTCTAACACCTCTGGCATTTGAGAAGTGGAATACTCACAGAGAAATGAAGCCCTCTGTTTTGAGTACAGTGCCTCTTCAAATCAGGAGATTCCCATGTTTGACATGTTCTCATGAAATGTCATGCACCATATCTGCCAGTTATTTACAACTTCCTCTCACCTTACACCAACATCCTGTGCTACTATTTCTGTGACTCACCTGAAAACCATCCAGTCAAATCCAAAGAGCAATCCAATTTGTCCACAGTTTTGTCATAAGCAGCAAGTCCAGCTAGGTGTTGGCACCCCAAATCTTGCTGTGGTGTGTTATTTTAATCAAATGAAACCTAGCTGCAATGCATGGCTTCAGTAACTTAGGAAAATTTCAGGTATGCTAACACATGAGCCACCACCCATTTAGCATGATGCGTGCTCAGCAACAGCTGCCAGGTTGTTGATCTTCACCCTGGCGCTGACCCTCTTCACACGTTGTTGTCTTCCTGCTGCCCTGAGTCTCTGATCTATTGTAGGAGCCTCTAAATTCTCTTTTGTTCATTTTGCTCCTGTACATCTTTCCCTCAGTTCCAGGTCCACATGGGAGTGAAAGCAGAAAGGCCCTGTTACTTTCAGTGACATATTTCCCTTCCTTTGGTGGCCTGGGGGATAATTTAAAAGGATGAGAGACACTACATGTTTATGTGAGTTGTTAAGCAGGAAGTGGCAGAGCCTCGATTTCCAGGAAAATGCTTCCCCGAAATCCCAGGACTGTTCAGTATCTACCATGTTTTCAAGTGGCTGCACAAGCTGCTAGGCTGAAGGAGTAAGCCTGTGGTATTTGGGCAAACAGTATTAATGGTATTATTATTTACAGTAACTTAAAGTGTAGAAACATCCATTAACAGATGAATGGACAAACAAAAAGTGGTATATACATACAATAGAGTGTTATTCAGTCTTAAAAAAATATATATGTTAAGTGAAATCAGCCTACACAGGACTAATGCTATATGTTTTGAGGTTCCTAGAGTATTCCAATTAATAGAGACAGAAAAGAGAATGGTGGATACCAGGGGCTATGGAGGGTTGATCAATCAGTTATTGTTTAATGGTCATGGAGTTTCAATTTGGAAGGTGAAAAAGTACTAGATATAAGTGGTGGTGACGGTTTCAGAACAGTGCAAATGTACCTAATGTAAGTGAATTGTACACTTTAAATGGTTAAAATGGTAACTTTCATGCGATGTATATTTTAGCACAGTCAAATAAAAACTCCAAAAGTGGGAAGAAGTATCATCAATATTGTTAGAGCATGAAAACCATTATTTTCAAAGCTGTTATTCAACAGTGGTATCCATTTTCCTAATTTATTTTGAGTTCAATCTCATATTCACTTTTAGCAGCAAAGATTTGTGTTACTGTATTTATATTTCATGATTATGTAACTGTGGTATTGAACATTGATTCTCCAAATCATCAGTAATGTCAATATGAACAATTTGGCAGTGATGCTCACTGTAGGGCCATACCTCCGCTTCAGAATCCCTGAGAAGATTCTGATTTACCCTTCTCTGGGTGGCACTCCACTACTTGAAAATAATTGCGGCACCTGCAAGTGTTTCCCTAGTGTCGCATCTTTTTCTAGGCCAGACTTACGTCTGACTCATGTCAAAAGAGATACTGATAGCAAACTCTTACCGCATGATTACACTATTGGGGAGATGGTATTTTTTCTCTACCCTTATAGGTTCTTCTGGCTGCTCTAAGAATTAAATTGACATGAAAAAACAACAGAAGAAAATTAAATTTGATTATGTATGTAGAGACATAAGGAGGTCTCATACATATGGGACCTAAGGAAATGACCAAAGCAGATGGCTTTTGTACATTTTAGAGGACGAAATAATAAACTGATGAGGATTTGGCCAGATAAGACATTTGAGTTTGTGTGCTTAATTAGTAAGGAATAAGTTGAGTTTCATCTTGGAGTAGTAAATCAGTAAAAGAAACCAAGGTTTGCTTATACAGGCTTTTCATCCCGGTATTCTCTATTTCTGGTGCTAAAGATGTTGCTCTTACCTTCTGCTGCAAGGAAGGTAATTTTCACATGGGATAATTATTTTCTGCTTTCAGTGGTACATAAGGGATAAAGTGTCTTCTCTGTGCTGACTGCTTTTTACATAACTTTAATTCAAAGTGTCAATATGCAACCTTGCCATATTTAGAGGGGCCCACACTAAGCTCCAATAATGCTATGCTAGATCCTCTAAATTCTCCTCAGGAAATTAACTCATTTATTCCTCTAGAAAATCTCAGGAGGTAGCTACTATGTTTATTCTCAATTTACAGAAGAGAACACTGAGTCAAGAAACAAATGTAACCTGCCCATGGTATACAACTAGTCAGTGGTGAGACCAGGATTTACAGTCATGCACTCTGGCCTGGAGACTATGCTCTATAGCTCCCAAATGGAAGAACACTGGGCTGGGAGTCAAAACAATTGGATTCAGGCCCAGATCTGCTCTAAAATCTATATAGGATGCTATATTTTATTAATCCTGGCCACGGTTGTCTTCTACTATGCCAATATTGCTTTAGAACTAGGACCCCTTGAATGTCTTTAAACATTTCTAATAGTTTGTATGTTATTTAACTTAGGAAAATAATGGCAGGGTGAAAATGCCAAGTGCTCTAAAAATACTATTATATTTGATAGCTACATTTTAAAATTCAAATAGTCTAGATTACTTAATTTTGAAATCCAAAGCATCATTTATGTATCACAGATTTGGAGGTCTATGTCACTTAAAGCTCGTGTAATATTTTGTGACAATTTTCTTCCTAGTTGCTCTATCTGATGGAGAGATAAACAGTACCAGTCTGAATTAAGGTCTCATAAAATATTACTTTTGATCCTTTTCTCATTGACTCAAGAGAGTAGTATCTCAGGAGATCTTACTAACCATGTTAATCGTCATGATTGCCATGTCATCTGACCTATTGTATAGTTTGTACTTTGCACAAAGAGAATATACATAGGTGCCTGAGGGTTCATTGACTTCTTGGCTATGACCCTATAACTGAACTACCATGTGTCTGATTTGGTACTTAACCACGTTATACTGTTGTGACATATTTATGTGCAAATTTTCTCTACTAGAATTCAAAATTCGTCTAAGCAGGTGCCATGTTACCCCATAACGTAAATATCTCAAATATTTAAAATTTTATATGTTCGTTTATTTTTACATATAGCCATGTCTTTTAACCTGTTTAATCAAGACTTTGCATGTAATACTTCAATTAATTATTTATTTATTTTCAGATAAGTCAAATATTCTTTCAATAACTTTCTTGAGGCTAATTATAATATTAAGAGTAACGCGACCCATCATTTCCCTAGCAATGTCCCTTCTTGTCAAAATTAAGAGCTTAGATTTGATAATATCTTTGTGAAAGTTATGCATCTATCGCAAATTTTTTCATTAATTTTACCTTACTAAGAAAAGAAATGTCAAGAAATTTGTTTTTCCTAACAACTAATATGTGTTTGTTATATAGTCACAGCCTGTCTTGTAGCTAATAATGTTTTCCATTTGATCTGCTAAAGCCTCAGAGTCAAATATTGCATTCATCTTTGCAATTTTACAAGTTGAATGCAATACACATGAATCATGATAACGTTTGCTCTGGTTCATGTTGTAGTCTTTGCTTTCCTTCTCTTTAGCTATTTTTATATTCTTAGATACTATATAGTTTTAGAAAAGACTTCATATCTCTTTTGGAATTCTGTGAGGTATATGCAAACAGATGACTACTAAATACTCTGTTTCTAAGAGTCTGAGCATTTTAAGCCTATGTTTTTCCCCTGTTTAAGTTGACAACTGGGAGGTAAAAACCAGTTTCTGATATATATATTTGCTTTTATCGTTCTGAACAAGTACAAATTTTAGATTTGTTGCTCTTACAACAAGTAGGCAAACCCGAGTCTATTTATGTAGGCCCAAATGAAGTGTTCAGATAAGATAATTTTGCATATTTAAGTTTTCTTTCTTTCTTTTACTCTTTTCTATACAAATCAGTCTTTTTTTATTGTTACAGAAGGGAGATCTCAAACCATTTCATTCATATAGTAGTAATTCAATTTGTACTTGCTAATTTGAATGGAAATTAATTAAGATTGCCTTAATTTTGATTGCTTCCAATAGAAATGCAACTATTTTTTGCAAGTTTATATGTATTTGGAGAATGAGGAATTTCAGGCCCTTCAGTGTAGATGAAAAGCGACTCACCTAACTGAAAATTTCCTTAAGGAAAATGTTTGTGGACTTTTTACACATTTTAAGCCCTTGGACATGATACATTAGGAAAGATAGTTTATTTGGTGAGTGGCCAAATCATTTTCCCTTTCCTCAATTCACTGGTGGTGCATATATTTCAGACTGATCACACTCTACTAGCATTATAAATTTATTTAATTCCTGCATGTCTTTCAGATGATTAAATGTGTAACAATCCAGAGTATGAGATGGAATATTATCATTTGAGTCAAGCTTGCATTTTTGTGTAGCAGGTTTTATATGTTGTAGAGCAGTGATATTTTTGTGTACTTTCCTATATTATGTTTCAAGAACTTGATTTAGCATCATCTGCGAGAGACCTCTGGAATATTGACACTCAATTTAAAAATCTCAGAATTTTTTTTGACACTGCAGACTGCATTGCAAGACAGAATCTCAAAGATATTTCAGGCAAATAATACTTTTTTTCTGAAAATGTTCTGTAATTTCTTAAACCTCCAGTTAACTTTGTGTTCTACTGACCTGATATTATAACACAAATCTAAGAAAACTGATTAAAATGAGCTTTTTAAAATATTTTATTCATACTTCTCTAAATATATTGTTATTTGGAACTGCCTATTTATATCGCGTATAAAGCACTAGATTATTTAAAACCTATTATGAAATAAAATTAATTCCAAATATAAAGAATGGGAGAATCCCTAGAAGTTCTAATTAATTTACATTAATAAAACCAGTAATCCTAGAGCAAGATTATGAATATATCAAGAATAGAATTCACATTCGTTAGTTCTTATTTCATTGTATATCTGAAAACTTCAAAGAGACATTACATGTTGTTTTTTTCAAAAACAAGCCAAGAGATGTCTTGCTTCACTAAAATACATTCTAATGAACAGAAATAATAAATATCAAAGGATTAAGTATATCTTGAAACTTGATGTGGTAACTACACTAGTTTTCGTAAACTTACAGCTCTTTTGGATTTGTTTTATTTTATTTGTTCCGAGGATATTTTTTGTAGATGATCATGGCCTTTTATGATTTCAGTAATATATAAAAAGACAAAGTCAATGAAGTTCTTAGTAATTTGAAATACTTTATTACCACCTAAAGCAAATAGAACCCAAGATATGCTAAAAACTTAAAATCAAAGATCTCCAGATGTGTAAAGAACTCTAACACATTGATGAGTGAAGAAAAAAAGGACCCAACACCCAAAAAAATAGAGGAATAAGGTTGTAATAGGAATAGATTGAGGAAGATATAAAACTTGGCAAAAAAGTAATTTTTATATATATATATA
>NW_006441389.1:108915-119746 GCF_000325575.1 Pteropus alecto
CAGAGAGAGAGAGAAACAGTCAAGTTTATTAACTACTAGGGAATTGTAAAATAAACCAAGAGAAACCACCACATGTTCGTCAGAAGGGTTAAAATTGATCTACCATATGATCTAACAATTCCTCCCCTGGTTATTAACCCCAAAGACTTGAAAACTCATTTCCAAAAAGATACTTGCAGAACGATGATCATAGCAAAATTATTCAAAAAGTTCCAGGACATGGAAGCAACTGAAGTGTCCTACAATAGATCATTGGATACAGAAGCTTTGGTACATATATACAACGAAATATTACTCAGCCATAAGAAAAGATGAAATACTGCAATTTGTGACAACATGGATGGACCTTGAGATAATCATGCTAATGGAAATAAGCCAGACAGAAAAAGTATGATTTATTGTGTGATATAAACCTAAAAGCGACGAATGAACCTGACAAACAGAGACTGATGGACATGGACAATAAACTAATGGTTTCCAGAGGGTAGGCGTGAATATTAAGGAGGGAGATAGACTGAGTAAAAGGGTCAAATATGTGGTAATAGAAGGAAATCTAACTATGGGAGGTGAACAGTAATATATATATTACTGTTAAAATGTACAGAAGAAATTTAATGGATTTCATTAACCAATATCACCATAATATAATTAATTAATTAAATAATTTTTAAAAAGACAGACAGAACCAAATTCAAAACAATTGAAGTTCTCAGATATTGCTGAAGAGATATATATTAGTTCCACATTTTGGCAAACAGTTTGACATCATTAGTAAAGTGTGAACATATCCATATCCCCTTACTCAGAATTTCTACTCCTAAGTATTTACCCAACAAAATGCACTCATGTGCTGATAAAAGATATGTACAACATCATCCACTCTGTAGTGTAGAAATGGACACTATTTGTTATATCAAAAAGATAAAAATCTAATTGTCAATCAAGAGTACATAGGATACATTAACCATGGTATATTCTGCAATGGGATTCTGTGGAAGAATGAAAATGAATATGACTACAGGCAATGATTTGGATGGATCCTAGAAATAAAATGTGAGCAAATTTATTCAGAAAAAAAATTCAATTACTTAAGTCAATTGATATAAAGTACTGAAAAAGGAAACACCAATTCAATCGAATAGTCATTATTTTGAGAGGGAGATTGATAATATTCTACTTTTTATCTAGATGCTAGTTAAATCCAGATATAATTTGAAAAACAAAATTATCAAAATGTTTATAAAGCTCTAAATTTATAGAAACAAAAGGAAAGTTATTCAATTTTCTGGTGATTTTAAGTTTTTCATCAAAGATATAATAAAATAATTTTGACAAAATGGAGGAGTTCTTGTTTTGATAGCTTTTTGTTTAGTTAATATTAAGGAATAATCTGCTTTCAATGCTTGGTGAAACAATGCTACATAGTTTTGTGATGATTTCTAGCAAGGAAGCATGATTTAGGAACATGGAGCACTCTGTTATCAGAAGCAGTGACTTAGAGATGACAGTAATCAAGTGTGGTAGGTTAAACCTGGAAGATGGGGTTGTCAGAGGGAATGCAAGTTAGGATGAAAAAGAACATGGATTTATTTGGTCCTAGGTTTCTGAATCCAGAATTGTAAGATGGAGATTAGATTTATGACCTGACAATTGATACATGTACACAGATAGAAACAGATTGATGAGTCTTGCAGGACACATGAGCACAGGCCGAGGCCTTTCTGCTGTTTTATACTATAAAGCACTCATGATAATCTAAGCTGGGTAGGAAGAATAAGTGGAAGGAGACATGAGTGAAGTCTTAGAAGAAGGACTTAGACACTCAGCAAAGAACAGGCATCACAGGAAAAGAACAGTGTGCCTTTCAGACACAAAAAGGCCTGTCAGGCAGCTCAGAACACACTCACTTCAGGAGTCAGTAACATCTGAGCAGGTCAAGGCCATCTGATTCTGAGGTAACCACTTTCGTGGGAGAGGCTCCTTATGGCTTTAATATTTTAGAAGATTCGAACTAAAATTAGACCATGAGATGAGGTTGAGATAAAGGTGCAATCAATCAATCAATCAATCATTCAATCAATAAAAAAGGAACATGTGTAGGCAGGAAATGAATGATAGCTCCTGCTTCTGTTAGTTACTAAGGGTACTAGGGAACTTTTCATATAAGATAATATTGATTAAAGTTTAATCAAATATGATTAATATGCTAAATCCTAAGATCATGAAGAATAAGGTTAATGAATACAAAATATAAAGCCATAAAAACAAAGTTTTACTATTTAAGACTATATCTTCCTCTTCTCTGTAATAATGAAGACAAACTTACATTTTTCTTTTAACCACGACTGGTTGGATAACCTTGGACACATTTCTTAAATTCTCTCAGCATCAGGTCTGCCACTGATGACAATACTATCTAACATTTCTTATAAATATAAATGAAAAAGTGCATATGAAGCACTGAGTACAGTGCCTGGCTCCCTGAAATCTCTAAATAAATGTTCAAAGTCCTTGTTAGCTCTTTTATTGAAATAGTTCTCTCTTTTTACCTATAAGATAATAGTACTCTCAGACTCAAAATGTTCTAATTCAACATGCACAGTGTGTACGTTATTAAAAACATCATTTTATTGAACACTCAGATATTTTATCATGGCCCTTGAAACCAAATAGTAGACTTATCTTTCTAGAACTCACATTTAGCATCAATATGGAATACTGATTTTTCCTCTTATTTTAATGGCAGAATAAGGAATATTTATAAAACCTGACACTTAATGTGAGAACAATTTCTCCATTATGTAATGACTAAGCAAATTCTATCTTTGAAATACTATTTCTCTACTAAAATCTTATCTCATTGTGAAATAATGAAGTATAACCACTTGAATTTCCATAAATTAAATGACATAGTTGTCTAATATCAAAAAGGTTCCAGTTGGTTGGTATTTATGAGATATATTTATATGTTTAAAATAAATGGCATCTTAACACTCTACTTTGAATACTTTGTACATATTTCCCTTATAAATAATTATCGATAGCTTGGTATTTCCCTTGCAGATAGCTGTAACAAATTTAAGAAAAACATAATCTCTGCATACACAGGTGTGAGATTCTGAGAAACAGATGCTAACAGCACAGCTCAGAGAAGTTATAGGCTTCAGAGAGAACCAGAATCAATTTATCCAGAGAACTGTTTTAAAAAGAATATATTTTTTTAAGTGTAAATTAGGCTTTTCATCCTGATCACACTATGCCTTAGCAAACCATAAAATTAAATGATGCTATCTTTTAGGAATTAACATATTTGAGAAGTGGGTAAAACAATCTTGAAGTCGTCTTTAATTTAAAAAAATCAACAAGACAGTAAAATTACTTTTTTGCTTTTTTATGTAAATTTGATTTTTTCTATCATATCTGCTCTATCGTTCACTCAACAAATGGTTTTATTTTATTATTTTATTATTTTATTTTATTAGCTCAAGTATACAGTACATTGGTTTTTTATATAGTTTATAAAATGATTCCCCTAATTGCTCCTTCTCTCTGTTTTTCCACCTGGCCAATATATTCATGCTAACTAAATTCCATATACCATGCTCCCCATTCCAGCAACCATCTGTCAACTACTAATTTGTACTTTTTTAAACCTTCACCTCATTCTCGCAGCCCCCCAAACTCCAATCCCCTTTGCTTGTCACCAAGAAGTATTCTATATTTGTGAGTAAGTTTTGATTAGTATGTTCTTTTGGTTCCTTAGATTCTGCAACAAAATGAAATCATGTGATATTTATCTTTCTCTGACTTATTTCAGTCCACATAATAACCTCTAGGTCCATCCATGTCATTGCGAATGGTAGGAGTTCATTTTTTTAATGGATGAGTAATATTCCATAATATATATGAACCATAATTCTTTATCCAATCATTTGTTGACGAGCATTTAGTTTATCTGTATATTTTTGCTATTGTGAATTGTGGCACCATGAATATTGGGGTGCATAGATCTATCCGAATTATTGTTTTGCTTTTCTTGGATAAATACCCACAAGTACAAATGCTGGGTCAAAAGGTATTTCCATTTTTAACTTTTAGAGAAATCTCCAGACAGTTTTCCATAGTAACTGTAACAATTTTAGTCACACCAGCTAAGTATGAGGGTTCCGTTTTCTCTGCAACCTCGCCAACACTTGTTCTTTGATTTATTGATCAAAGTCATTCTGACAGGTGTGAGGTTATATCTGATTGTGGTTATAATTTGCATTTCTCTGATGATTAGTGACCCTGAGCATCTTTTTATATGTCTATTGGCCATCACTATTTCCTCTTTGGAGAAGTATCTATGCAGATCTTCTATAAAATTTTTAATTGAATTGTGTTGTTGTTGTCGTTGCTGTCATTGCATTGCATGAGTCCTTTACATATTTTGGATTTTGACACAGCAAACAGCTGGTGGAGGACAGGGTCCACGACATGGCCAGATTCAACTGCATGGACAACTATTATTATTGATAGCTAACCCGCCCACAAGGAGCGTAATTTGGTAAATCACCTGTGCTGTTCCAGGGTTCCAGAGATGCTGAATTGATATTAAAGTGCACATGGCTGGCTAGAACTCCCCTTTGGGTTTCGCCTGCCTTGGGCCTGGTAGTTTTGACACTGCACAAGAGCCAAGTGAAGACAGAGCCAGAGTGAAAGAAAAACCTCCAGAGGTGAAGATGCCAGGCTCAAAGAGTGTTTGAGCCTGGCATCTTCACCTCTGGAGGTTTTTCCTTGTTTATCAATCCAGATATTTGGAATGAAAACATGAATATTGGTGAACTGGACAGCCAGAGCAGGGAAGGAACTGGAATCCAAATGGCCAACTACTCCCAGGTTCCCAGCTGTCTGGCCAGGTCCTGATTACCCAGGTGGGGACAGGGCAGTGACTCTGACCCTCCAATGCCAGGACATTGCCGGGCCTGGCCCCTAGAGTGAAAGAGAACAGCTGGCCAGCTCTTGGCCTCTGCCTTCCTGGCTGAAGGCGGGAAGCCAGTTATAACAGCCATGATGGAGCCCTAGCAGAGGGCTTCATTCATCAGCAAAGGTTGCATTTGTGTGTCCTGAATCTCAAATGAGTGCTGAGTATTCCTTCACACACTGATACTCCATCAATAGTGCACAGTGTTGAGGCCCCATACTACTGAGTCGCACCAGCTCCTCCCCTGTCTCAGACCCGGACAGATGAGAGGGACAGGGTGTGCCCTCTGCACTGGCCCCAGTGTTCTTTGTGACTGCATAAGAGCCAAGGTTTACGCCTTCTGCCTTGCCACTTGCCTGAGGGCTAGCAGTTAGCTGCCGGCTAATTGCAAGGCCGGCCTCAGCTGCCTTGCGTCGAACTCTTTCTTCTTTCAAGTTGTGTCGGCATCATCCCTGTTTGCCCAAATACCACAGGCTGACTCCTTCGGACTAGGGGCTTGTGCAGCCACCGGAACTTAATGAAAAGATGGGTGGTTATCGAACAGCCCTGGGTTTTCTGGGCTGCATTTTCCTGGAACTCGAGCCTCTGCCACTTCTCACTGAACACCTCACATAAACATGTTCTGACTCTCGTCCTTTTGAACGGCCCCCCAGCCCTCCAAGGAAAGGGAAATATGTTGCTGACAGTAACAGCGCCTTTCTGCTTTCACTCCCATGTGGGTCTGGAACAGAGGGCAAGACATACAAAAGCAAATTGAACAAAAGAGAATTTAGAGGTTCCAACAACAGACCAGAACCTCAGGGTGGCAGGGAGACGACAACGTGTAAAGACAGTCAGTGCCTGGGTGGAGGTCAACAAACTGGCAGCTGTTGTTGAGCATGCATCGTACTAAATGGGTGTTGGCTCATGTATTGGCACACCAGAAATTTTCCTGTTAGTGAAGCCATACATTTCAGCTAGGTTTCATTTGGTCAAAATGACAGACTGCAGCAGGGTTTGGGGTGCCAACCCCCAGCCAGACTTGCTGCTTACCACAGAACCGTGGACAAATTAGATCACTGTGTGGATTTGACAGGATGGTTTTCAGGTGAGTCACAAAGATGGCAGCACAGGACATTGGTGTAAGGTGAGAAGTTGAAAATAACTGGCAGATCTGGTGTATGACATTTCATGAGAACATGTCAAACACGTGAATCTCCTGATTTGAAGAGAAATTGAACTCAAAACGGACGGGTTCAACTCTGAGTAGTTCACTTCTCAAAGGCCAGAGGTGTTAGAGCGTAATACTTTCTGGATCGGGTAGCCAGGATTGGAGACATGAAAAGAAAGCTGTGATTGTGACTCGATATATTTTTTCACAAGATTTCACAAAAAAAAAAAAATTGAAGTTTTGTGGAAAAATGAATGTTCTTGTCAAGGACAAAGTACTCGAGAGGGCGCTGTCTCCTAGAAGTCTGGTGAAATGATGGCTCGTGCGACCCAGGCAATTGCCAACAGTTGGATTTTCCTGACCTGTCGGTGTTTTTGCCTCTGTCTAAAACTCTGCTACGATTTCTCCCAGAAGCAATCCCGAATCCATAAGGAACAATACAGGATGCTCTGACCCTAAGAGGCAAATCCTTACAAGGGGCAAATGCTAGTCACGTATGAGGTGAAAATGAAAGTGGGTAAAGGCAAAAGGGGCCCAAGGGATCGATTGTATGGTGATGGGTGATAAAGAGTCCTCCTGAGCACAGCTGCCTGATAGGAACTGCTTGGATTTCAAGGCCGGCCACTTGAACAGCAGCTTATCTCTGATACCCGTGTTCCCACAAACACCCGAAATTCACGAAAACATTACAGGGAAAGGCTACGGTGAAGCCTGAAGTCTCCTGGGAACAAAGGAAGGCTTCTGTACTTACTATGTAGAAAAGCATGTGAGACAAGCTACCGCCAGTCCCCCTCCTCAGCCACCGGGGCCCTCAGCTAAGTTTTGGCCTCAGGAGGACAGGCTTCCTTGAACCACAAAGGCCATGCTGGGCTCTCATCCCTTAACAAGAAGACCTATTTCTGAGGTGGATACTGCCAGTAACCATGGGAAGGCAAGCACTCCTGAGCAGGCTGTCTGCTCCCTGGTGGCCGCTTGCATGCAGTACATGAAGCTCCCACCGAATGTTCCTGGGCTGTGCTGTGGGCAGCAGTCCATTTGGGCAGATTTCTTTGATTCAATTCTAGGACTTTTTGAAATTTAGATCCTTGATGTAAGCATGGACGGAATCCAAGTTTGTATCAGTTTCAGGTCCATGACGTAATGATCTGATAGTTTCACATCTCCTAATGTGTTCTCCACAAGGAGTCCGGCTATCGTCCGCCACCCAGCAAATACTCACATTAGGGCTGAGAGGATTCCCGTCTTTTTTTACATCCTTCCTTAACACCAGGCCTAGCCCAATGTTTAGAGGCCTCTCTGGGGAAAAATATATAAAACACTCCCACGTTCATCTGGACACTAATACAAACAAAGGATGTTTTATGCTCACATGTTGATTTGCACTCACATTTTAGCAAAGACACCAAACACCCATATTATTAAACATCTGAAAACAATTCCGGAGTCCCAAGAACTTTTCACAAAGGCACACACATGCCACCATTCACTCGCTTCCACCTGCCTGGATATCCACACGGTTGCCCCGCGCTCTCTCTCTCTCTAACACAAACACACACACACACACACACACACACACACACACACACACACACACACCCCGACTGGTACTTAACAGCCGCATAGTGCTTATATGAACTCTATTCCCGTGATATTCCAGACATAGCACTGCTCCATAACCCCCAAAGCAGAAAGGGCCAATGAGACTGGCCTTGGCTGTTCTCGTTTGACCCAGACGCGGAAAGACACCCAAAGTCATGCCAGCATCCTAGCATCCCTTCAGGACACCTAGTTTTTCACTTCAGGGGCGCTGAAGTCCTGGGCCTTCGAACTCTCCTCAGCTCTCTGGCATGACTTCCTAAAAGACGAAGAGGAGTGTGCCTGGCGGCTCAGCTGGGGCAAGGATATATAGTCTTGCTTTCTGAGCCACTAGCCAAGCTGAATGAGACATCACCCAATTCCAGGTCCCCAGAATCCAGTCCCTGGCTGCCCCACCCTGACTGAGCAGTGAGCAGGAATGCTCCCAGAAGCTGGGCACTTTCTTGAGTTCCACAAACCTTCTCTGGGGGACAAGATTGTCTAGGGTCAGGATAGCGGATGAGGAAAACCACTCAGAAGTGGGCTGTGAAACAGGTGAGGTGAGGAATGTAGGCATGGTTGTCCGGGAATGAAGAATGGAGAATGGAGATTGCATTTGTGTATCCTGACTACATATGAGTGTGCTCAGTATTCCTGTCTACGGCTGAGAATGCATCAGTACCACAAGGTGCTCTGGCTCCCAACTACTGAATCTTCCCTGCCACCTGGAGGAACAGGGTGTGTACTCTCCACTGTCCCCAGGGTTCCTGGAGACTTCATGAGAACCAAAACTCAGAACTTCTGCCTGGCCTCCAGTGCCAGAAGGCCAGCCGTTAGCAGCCGGCCTAGAAGGAAGTCACCCTCACCTTCCTGGCATAGAACCCTTTCTCCACTCAAGCCTGTCTGCATCTGCAAACAATCAGCCCAAATGCCACAGGCTGAATCCTTCAGCCTGGTTGCTTGTGCAGCCGCCAGTGCTTAGTCCGAAAATGGGTGGTCACCAAACAGCCCTGGGAATTTTGGTGCGGCGTTTTCCTGGGACTCTAGCCTCTGCCACTCACCGGCTGAACACCTCACATTAACATGTAATGACCCTGGCCCTATCGACCGGACCCATAGCCCTCCAAGTGAAGAGAAAGATGTCACTGAAAAAAACAGGGCCTTTCTGGTTTCACTTCAGAAAGGGCCAGTAAGGCTGTCCTTGACTGTCCCTGTCAAGACACAGAAAGACACCCAAAGTCATTCTAGCATCCCAGCCAGCCCCTTGAAGACACCTAGTTCATTTCAGGGCCGCTTCAGGCCTGGGCCTTCTGTACTCTCCTCAATCCTCTGACATGCCTTGCTAAATGATGAAAGAGAGTGTGCCTGGCAGGACAGCTTGGGCAAGTACATGTGGTCTTACTTTCTGAGCCACTAGCCAGACTCAGTGAGACATCGCCAAACTCCATGTCCCCAGAATCCTGTCCCTAGTTGCCCCACCCTGGCTGGGCATTGGGCCTGAAGACGGGCCTGCACCCAGAAGCTGGGTGCTTTCTCGCATCCCACAGCCCTTTTGTGTGTGGCAAGAGGGGTGAGGGTGAGAATGAGGGCTGTGGAAAACCTAACAGAAATGGGCTGATACAGGTGGGGTGAGGAACTTAGGAGTGGCTGTCGGGGGGATGAAGATGGGAGAATGGGTGAACGCAGGAATGTGGAATTGCCTGTGAGAGTTAAAGAATCCTGAAGGAAAAGGGACATGGCTGCTAGAAAATTTCCTTGAGTTGGAATGGGATGGGGTGTGAAAGTAGAAGCTGAGAGTAGAAGGCCAATGGAATGATGGAGTCAGAAAAAAGAACAGGGCTTGAGGGTGATGGCTAGATACAGTAAAGGCTGGGGGAGGGGAGACCCCAGGGCCTGGCCAGCATCAAGTACATGCACAACAGCTGTGACTTATTGAGAGGTAATCCTCCCTTCTAGGAGCATTAATTGAGCATCTCAACTGAGCCAGTCCAGGGGCCCCGAGAGGCTCAACCGAGGTCAACTGGCCCTGCCTGGCAATGTTGTAGCCGCCAGCCCCCGAAAGACACACGGACCACCAGAAATCAGTGAGTCATAGGAAACACGCTCTTTATTCAGCCAGCTGGATCTGCCAGGGGTACGCAGACCCCAAATTAAGCAGCCCCGAAATGTAGAGGTACAGGGTTTTTAAGCCCTAAATCCCATTCCGCATTCTATCTTAAACACAAAGGTCTATTTTTCTCCTATTCACTACCTGTCAACCCACAGGTCGGTTGTGCAAGCGGAAGTACAGAAGCAGAAAGTTTATTGTTAGAATGTTATGTTCCCATAGGTGATAGCCTATGTTCCCATGGGCAATAGCTTATGTTCCCATGGGTGATAGCCAAGCAGTAATTTTCCAGCCAGCACATTTGGAGGCCGTGGCGAGATATCAGGGAGTGGCCCTGGGATCTAAGACCGGACCGGCCTCTGAAGCGGTTGCTGTCCCTGTTACGGATTCAAAGGGGTGGCCAACCTGATACGTTCCAGGGCCCTTGAATGTCGTGATGGGTCAGTACAATCATCAAGGACGCAACATTTAGGACATGCTCTTTGTTCCTGGTGCCGACCGGAATCTGGAATCTCCGAGGCCTCGGTGTCTGGATAAAAGGTACCTTCCTGTTTCTGTTGACCAGTCAGTGGGGGTCCGTGGAGAGACTGGATGCAGTCATATCTCCCGGACCATGGCCAGGCCGTGGGACGCCACCTCCTGTGCCCTGTTGTCGGGTTTTGTTTATTGTCTCTGGTCTTGTCTAGGTTGTAGGTGGTGGACTTCTCTGGGTCCACCTACACCCCAGTAATTGTTCTTGTCTGAGTGTCTGATTGTTCTTGTCTGAGTGTCTGTTTTGTGTTTTCTGCGCAAGTGATGAGGGGAAGCCTGAGTTCACAGAAGACACCCTTGTGTTGTGTCCTGCGACATTTCAAAGAAGGGTTTGTAGAAGGAGCTGACTATGGCAGAAAGTTTTCTCCAGGCAGACTGAAAACACTGTGCAAAGTTGAGTGGCTGTCTTTTGATGTAAACTAGTCTCCAGAGGGTTCTTTTGACAGGGTTTTAGTGAGGAATGTTTGGAAAATTGTCACAGGAGACCTGGGACATCCCGATCAGT
>NW_006441389.1:122559-135042 GCF_000325575.1 Pteropus alecto
GCCACCAGGACAGGCTACAGAAATGGTCCGTATCAGTCTTAATACCCCTTCTTGTAGGACTCGGAATAGCAGACTCTGCAGCTGTATGTACTACTGCTCTCATCAAGGGAGAAAATGAATTACGTGAAATTGGAATACAGAAAGATAAGGATATCGAGACCTTAAAAGACACCATCAGCAGGCTAGAACTTCAAGTCGATTCGCTAGCAGAAGTAGTCCTCCAAAATAGAAGAGGTTTAGATTTATTTTTCTTAGAACAAGATGCATTATGTATGGCTCTAGGTGAAATCTGTTGCTTCTATGCTAATAATTCTGGAGTAATTAGAGAGAGCTTACGACTAGTAGAGAGAAATTTAGATGCCAGGGAAAAACAAAGACTAGAATCAGATAACTGGTTTCATAGGATGTTCAATTGGTCCCCATGGCTAACAACTCTTCTATCTGCTATAGCTGGATCTTTAATCCTCCTCCTCCTCTTCTTGTTAACTTTTGGCCCATGTTTCCTCGATTTCTTGTTTGCATATATAAGGAAGAGACTTAATTCTATTAAACTTTTAGTATTACAAAATAGAGGCTATGAGCAAATTCCACATGAAGAATCAAGGATTTGATTTTTCTGCTAAGGCCATTGGGGAATGTGCTGGCTAGAAAATTACTGCTTAGCTATCGCCCATGGGAACATAAGCTATTGCCCATGGGAACATAGGCTATCACCTATGGGAACATAACATTCTAACAATAAGCTTTCTGCTTCTGTACCCCCACTTGCACAACTGACCTGTGGGTTGACAGGTAGTGAATAGGAGAAAAATAGACCTTTGTGTTTAAGATAGAATGAGGAATGGGATTTAGGGCTTAAAAACCCTGTACCTCTACATTTCGGGGCTGCTTAATTTGGGGTCTGCGTACCACTGGCAGACCCAGCTGGCTGAATAAAGAGCGTGTTTCCTATAACTCACCTATTTCTGGTGGTCTGTGTGTCTTTCGGGGGCTGGTGACTACAACAGCAACAGCTCCCCTCTGAGCCTTCACCTGCCCTGGGCCTGGCTGCTTTGAGATTGCAAAAGAGCCCAGCGAAGACAGGGCCAGGGAGAAAGAAAAACATTCAGACAGGAAGGTGCCTGGCTGAAAGAGTGGCTCCTGGTCCCCTGTTTGTCAGCCCAGAGGCTTGGAGTAAAAGCATGAATATTGTTGAACTGGACAGTCAGGGCAGGGAGGGGAAGGGATCCCAAGTGGCCGGCTACCCCTCCGTTTCACTGGAGTCTTGCCAGCAGTTCATTGTCCAGAAAGGGGCAGTGTAGTGACTCCCAGACCCTCAACTGCAGGAACCTTTGCAGGCCTGGCCCCCGGCTTGAAAGAGAGCACCTGGGCAGCTCTTGACTTGAGAATTCTCTGAGAATTGGTTTCTTCATCCCTGTTGGCATTAAAGCCAGTAAGCCAGTGATAACCGCAGTGATAGAGCCATGAGAAAAAAACTGAATACAATAGCTGAGTTTGCATTTGTGTGTCCTGAACTTCATATGAGTGCTCAGTATTCCTGCCTACAGCTGACACTCCAACAACACCACATGGGGCTGTGGCCCCCCCACTACTGAGTAGCACCACGTCTTTCCCAGCTTCAGGCCAGACCAGACCAGAGGAACAGTGTGTGCATTCTCCACTGGCCCCAGAGATCCTGGAGACCACATGACAGCTAAGGTTCAGGACTTCTGCCTGAAACCTGCTAGAAGGCCGGCTGTTAGCTGCTGGCCTATCAGGAGGCCACCCTCACCTGCCTTGCATTGAATTCTTTCTCCTCTCAAGCGGTATCTGCACTGCAATCTGTCGGCCCGAATTCCACAGGCTGATTCCTTTGGCCAAGTGGCGAGTGCAGCCGCTAGTGCTTAGTCCGAAAAAAGGGTGGTTGCCAAACAGCCCTGAAAATTTCATTGCTGTGTTTTCCTGGGACTACAAACTCTGCCACTCACTGGCTGAACACCTCACATTAACATGCCGTGCCTGGCCCTTTTAAGTGGACCCACAGCCCACCAAGTGAAGGGAAAGATGTCACTGAAAGAAACATGGACTTTCTGGTTTCAGTTCCATGTGGACCTGGGACAGAGGTCATGAAGAAAAGGAGCAAACAAGCAAAATCAAATTCTTTGGCTCGGACAATTGACTGGGAATGACCAGAGCCTCAGGGCAGTGGGAGGACGACATTTGTAAAGAGGTTCAGTGCCAGGGTGACGGTCAACCACCAGACAGCTGGTGCGGAGCAAGCAATGGACTCAATGAATGTTGGCTAATGAGCTAGCACACCTGACATTTTTCTGAGGTTCCAAAGCCACGTAATTCGGCTAGGTTTCATATGCTACAAATGACAGACCGCAGCTGGGTTTGGGGGCCAACTCCGAGTTGGGTTTTCTGGTGACGACAGAACCGTTGACAAACTAGATTGCTGTGTGGACTTGACGGGATGGTTTTCCATTGAGTCACAGAGATGGTAGTCAAGGACATTGGTGTAAGGTGAGAGGAAGTTGAAAATGACTTGCAGACCGGGTGCATGACCGTTTCATGGGAGCATGTGGAACACATGAATCCCCTGATTGGAATAGGAGATGAACTCGAAATGGACGAGTTCGACTTTCAGTGAGAAGGTGGCTTCTCAAAGGCCAGAGGTGTTACAGCCTCATATTTTCGGGATCGGGTAGCTCACAATGGAGAAACGAAAAGTAAGCTGTGACGCTGACTCGATGCTCCATTTCTCAATAGTTGACCAAAAGAAGGAAGCGTTGTGGAGGAATGAACATTCTCTTCGCGGACGAAGGGTACTAGGGAGACACCCGTCTCCTGGGAGTCGGGTAAAAATATGGCTCCCGTGACCCAGGCAGTTGCCAACAGTTGGATATATCTGCCCTGTCAGGGTATTTTTCTTTCCCTGTAACTCTGCTCTGATACCTCCCTGAAACAATCCCATATCCGTACAGAACAACCCAGGATGCTCTGATTCTGTGAGGCAAAGTCTCGTAAGTGGTTCAAGGGCAAATGCTAGTCAAGGATTCAATGAGAATGTTGGTGGAGGAGGGCGAAAGGGGCCTAGGAGATAGATTGTATGACCATGGCTGATACAGTCCTACTGCCCACAGCTGATGCACCAGGAATGCTGGAATTTCAAGGCCAGCCACTAGAAGTGCCGGGGAACTCGGACAACCATGTCCCCATAAGCACCTGAAATTTACCAAAGCATTATGATGGAAAGGCAAGGATGAAGTTCGAGATCAACTCTGAGGAAATGAAAGGTTCTGTACACGCTCTTTAGAAAAGCATGTGAGATGAGCCACAGCCAGGCCCCCTCCTCAGCAATCGGGGCCCTAGACCAGGCTTGAGCCAAAGGCTAACTGGGCCTCCTGGGCCTGGAAGGCCACACGGGGCTCCCTCCCATTGGACCCAGGAGGCTCTAGTTCTCTTGTGGATTCTGCCCTCAACCTGGGCAGGACAACAAGCAGGAGCCATTCGTGTATCCCCGGTGGCCATTGACATGCAGCGTATTATATCACTTACATGTGGGATATAAACCTAAAAGCATAAATAAACAGTACAAACAAACAGAGACACATGGACATGGACTATAGACTTGTGGTTACCAGAAGGTAGGGGGTGTTGGGAGCGGGGAAGTATTCGAGGTAAATTGGGTCAAATATGTGGTAACAGAAAGAAATCTATCTATAGCACATGAATACACAGTGTAAATACACACACACACACACACACACACACACACACCCCTTACTTACCGTATTGGATTTCATTAATCAATACCACCACTGAAAATTAATTAATTAATTAAAAAGAAAATAAACTAATCAGGTAGAAAAGAAAGAATGTCAACCTAATTCACGTTTTTTTATTTCTGAAACAAAATACTCAGTTTTGTGCTTTTGGATTCATATAATATGTAAATTCAGCTGAAATGCTGGTCTCAAAAATACAAAAATTAAGAAAAATCAAGAAATATTTAAGAATATACTAAATTGTTAATTGTGTCTTGTGTAGATCAAACCAAGAAATCCTTTATCTACTATAATTTCTCTGTTTCTTCCACAGAAAAGTTGTCACCTTTTACCATTAAATGTAGTTACTGTGTGGTCAAACTGACTGTCATTAAATGTATTTTCCATAGTCATTCATTTTCTTGAAATTCAGTAATGTTTGATGTTTTCACCATCCTCTACCTCTCTTAAATTCCTCTTCTCTTTTGGCTAACAGGCCATCATTATATGCAGTTAACTGATCTTTTCCATGGCCTCTTCAGTGGCTATTTCTTTCTCTCATTCGCTAAATGGAGGGCTTCTCCAAACTCAGATTTTGCTCTTTTCTCCTGCCAGTCTCTCAGAGACACAGGACTAAATGGTCCTGGAGGCTCATTAATTCTTCTCTTTTGACAGATAAACAAACATGTAAGTAGTTCATTATATCAGAGCTGAGTCAATGGAGCTAAACTGCCTCTCAGTGTTACAAGCTGCTTACTTTCATCAGCTCCCCTGATTTACGATATGTTAACTTGATGAGGAAGCTCCCAATGTGACATGGTCAACACATTTTTCTTTACTTCAATTTCAAATTCCCTTTCAATACGAAGAGCAGTACAATTGTAAGTCCATTGCTTTTAGCTCTTCTTATGGCATGTTTCCGTATGCATCAATTAATTTCGTCTCTTTATGGGTTAGGGAAACTAGAGAGATGCTTTTTCTTCTTCGATGCCTTTCTGCCTCAATTCTTTCTCATTCCTCATCCATCTATCCTAATCAGAATCAATTGCATCAGACAAAACCAGTTCTTGCTTCAAATGAAGTTTCCACTTCCTCAATCAAGAAGCTATGTAGTTCACCACAGCAATTATTTTCTTTACACTCAAACCATGCATATCTATGTTTTTCTGAAAGCAATTATCCACATGCTATTTTGGTGTTACTACTATTTGTATGCTTCAGCATCATAGCTTCTCAACCAGAATCTAAACTCTTTGAAGACAATGATGGCATCTTACTTATCCTCTTGCGTAACTAAGAAAAATGTTTATGCTTATCAAGTATTCCATATATTCATTTAATGTATAGATTTGGCATGATCTTCGAGGCATGAAAATAATGATTCAAGAGCTCTGTTAGAGAAAACAGATTCATATTACATGTATTTCAAAAATAAATGGAGAATAGTTTTGCAAGTAAAATAATAACTCAAAAGGTATCAGTGTGCAAGAAAAGTTATACATTTGTATGCACACACACAAACACATATAATAATTGCTTGATTTACTTTGTTCTTGTAAATCTCTCCCTGTGTCCATTAATACAATTTAGGATATTTTCTTAAAAATAAGATGTATGTCTTTCATGCATAATTAAATGAAATAAAGTACAAGTCTTCATGTCTCTTATATAAATTAACTTGGTTTTACATAATTGTGCGTTAGAACACTAGCATTAGTTAAAGAGTAATAGTATTTATAAGAGGACCCATAAAGGTTTACCACTCCATGTAATATAACCAAGGATAATAAGTAATATCTGATCTCAGGATCAAAAACAACACAATACCACTATCCTACATTGTACATATTTTTACCATTTCTATCTTAGAAGGCAGTAGTTTTGTTATTTGGCCATATGTCTAGCATTTTATTAGTATTTCATATGTTTAATTTGTAAATGTCTTTGTAAGTGTAATGCAATTGATAATCACTGAGAAGCATAAAATTATGATTCTATTAGTTAGTGCAAGTCAGAATTTTATAAATTTTAGCCAAAGTCATACATAACAAGCACTAACAGTAAGTACAATATGATTTTTGTATATAAATAATAAACGTAAAAAAGGTAAAGTTCAATAGAGCAATAAATAATATGACCGCATTTCATTGATAGAAAACCTCAGAGCATGCAGGAAATTAATTTTCCTTCTACCTTCTAAGGTCTTCATTAAATTAATTTTCCTTCTACCTTCTAAGGTCTTCTGGAAGAACTAAAACTCAAATTAATATGAGAAATAAACAGGACAAAAATGACCAAATTTATTATGCATGTAAATACAAGTGTTCCATAAGAATGTGAGACCAGATTACAGTTAAGACTTACAGGATATCTTGAGCTAAAAAGAAGTGAGGGGTTGTGGTTTTGGACCTCAAAGGGTAGGACAGCAATTCACATGGAGATAGAAAATCATATGTTGTAAAACAAGTGTTTGTTGGGCCATCTTTAACAATGGGATCCAGAGAAGACTTAGATCAAATGAGCCTTGCTCTTTTCTCCCTGTCTATCATAACTAATTCATATGAAACTATAGATATCTATGATAACAGGACCCTTTATGGAGCAGATACTCTTTAATGTCTTTTAGGCAGTTATTGGGAAAGTTCAGAAGTTTTTCCTGAATTTTTATTTTCTTAAAAAAAAAAACAGCTAAAATTAACCACTACCCCAAAAGGCATATTTTGGGATCCAAATTCTGCTCTCACTCAGCATTAAACATAATTTACTAGGTACATTGTCTATTGTACAAGCCAAGGAGGATTCACTATTTTCCCCTGAAATACATCTTCTCCATCTCCATACTGTTATCTATACTCTTCTCTCCTTCAGGATCCATCTCAAATTGTATCTTCTCTGAGATCACCCACATGGTCCCTGTGCTCCTGAGATGGAAACTGAGCAATATGAAATTGGATAATATTATATCCTTGCCTTTGAGAATTCACTGGCCAGATGTATTTGTTTCTCATGATACAGGAATAATGGATGATTAAGAAGAGTTTCAAAACTGAGATGACTTTTGAACTGAGCCTTGTAAAATAGGAGTTTATCCCAAAACAATAAAGGAAGGACACTTTAGTGGTAATAGTGCAAGCTGAAACAGCAAGGTGTAGTTATTCTTTGAGATTAAAGGGAAATAATCATGTGGAAACTGAGAAACACAGTGACTTAGGAAATGTCAAGCTAAACAGGATTGAGAACCCCAATGAAGGTAAGTAAATGAAACTTCCGAATGTTTGTTCTATTTATATTCCTACTATGTGATTCTTTCTCCCATATTTCTTCCTATTATATAAACATGATGTTGAAATTTATGTTTTATCTCATTAATGGGAAGCTTTTTTATATTTTGTTAGCATATTCAATTCAGAACTTCAGCAGCTTGATAAGGGTGGTCAAATAGACTATGTCACTGAGAGAAAAGAGTGTACACTTTCCATCTGTTATGAGGTAAAAAAAAATGAAATGAATTAACAGCTGTACTAAATCTGTAGCAAAATATTAAAAAGATTAGTGTTGTTTTCTTTATAGTGAAGACTTGACTTTGATTATAGAACAATAGACTTTGAAGGGTCAATTATTAGTCTCATAAACAATATTAACAATTAATGTATTTATGATTAAATTTTGATAATATTCTTCCATATTTTTAATGGTTAAAATTAATTTTACGTGTATGTTATCAAAAAATGACTTCAGATTTTCAATGGTGGGAATGTTCCTATTTCTGTAATGTATCTGATTTAACAAGTTTCAGCTCTACTGTACACAGTTTTATATGCAGACTGACTTAGAAAATGGCATGCAAAACAGAATCGAAAACCCCACGGAAGCTGAGAAAATGAAACTTCTGAAGATTTATCCTATTCACATTCCTTCTATGTGGTTCTTTCCCCCATATTTAATAAGGCGTAGTTTGCCTCTTTTGAAATGGATGGACCTGGAAGGTATAATGCTGAGTAAAATAGCTCAGACAGGAAAGACAAATACTATATGATTTCACTTATATGTGAAATCTAAAAAAATAATAAATAATTAACACATGTAACAGAAACAGTCTCATGAAGATGAAACGGCAGGCACCAACTTTATTGTGCAGAGCATACTTCTGTTGGAAAGTGCAGTTCTACTGGGGAGTGCAGTCTATTGCATGAGGCACGTAGTCTTGCATGCACTTCTCCTACTCCCCTTTCTTGTGCTCCCCTTCTGCTCTCCCCTTCTTGCTCCCCTTCTTTCTACTCTCCAGGGGACTGCTTGTCTCCTCACATAGCAGAGTACAAAAGTGGCATTCAGCCACACATGCATGATACAATAAGCTGAATTATGTTTACGTATTTTCTAAATCTGGCGTCCTATCCCTAGCCGCGGGCCTGGATCACAGCTAGACCTTCGACCAGCCAGACCTTGGGCCAGTTTGGTCTGGCGCCCACATATGTGTGAGAGGGGTACTAGATTTATTGGGGTGATCGCTTCATACATTATATAAATATCTAGTCAGGATGTAGTGACCTGAAACTAATATAATGTTGTATGTCAAGTGTAATTGAAAAAAATTTTTAAATCCTTTAAAAATGGGAGTTTCTGATTGCATAGTTCTGGGGCTTTATTATCAATCAAATGTTACTGGTCTCAGAAACAGATTAGAAGGCTGCAAAAATATCTGTGAACCAGAGAATAAACTCTATTTTGAATCCCAAATTAAATTCTGACTAAAATGGCTAAGAAAAATTTAAATTATTAACTTTATTAATTAAATAGATGTTCCTAAGAATGAAAAAAATATATAACTCCTATGTTTTGGCCCCATTGCTCACTCTTAGTAGAAGTTAAGGAGAACTAGTTTATTCATTCCCTGACTCTAAAATATTTTCAATTTAATTGTACATGGAAGCCATATAAAATGTTTTCCTCAGGAAACATGATTTTCCTTCATATTACGTTTGAAGAAATATAAATTATAATCCATAAATGACGAAAGGTAAATCACATCACTGTCACATATTCAGCAAATCAATTTGGGAGAGAATATGGCCTTAAAGTATTGGGATTCATAAATATATTAATACAATTCCATAGCCATTTTAAAATTAAATTTTCAACAAAGCTCTTTTTCACAATAGGATCATTTTCTTGGACAGATATATTTGTTTTATTAAACATGTAATTTTTTCAGCTGGGTATATAAGAACATTATGGTATCAGTTGTCATAAAGTAATCGCTAAGTTTTAAAGTAATAAGGTTTGAATAGAGTTTCTAAAATTGTGGCCATATGTTTATGTTAGAAATAGAAGGCCTAGAACATACTTGCGACATTAGGACTTGTAAAAATAACATAACATTCTGCAATGTTGTTATTCAAGTTATACGAGAAATGCTTTTGTAAGTCAGTGAATCATGAGTAAAGAGTCATTAGTATTATTTGTCACAGACCTTCTGTTTGGAACTAGAAAAGGCAAGAAAATGAAATGCATTACAAGTTGTACCCTAAAGCAAAATCACAAAATGAAATCAATAGCATTGGAGTTGTTCTATCATGTGTTTAAGGTGTATCTTAATTGTGCTGTCTTTTATCTCTGATTGAAAGGCTAGTTAGTGAAGCAAAATACAATGACATATTTATACAGAGCTACGGGTTTTTTCTTCCACATTTGACAATAATTATCATTTTACCATAAAAGAAAACCTGCACTTCAATTGTAGCACTCAATAAATCAAACTGTGCTATAAAGATGCATATTGTTGCTTTTGTTCTACATCAAATGTAAGGCTGTGAATGATTTTGTGGCAGTAATATTGATATAAGTTTCTTCTGAACATAAGTTCCTTGAAGACGTTTCAGGGTCAATTATATTCTGAACTGAACCTAGGAGAAGTTGAGTTAGTCTGAGGAGTCTGAGATCAAAGACAGGAACAAAAGAGGATTCATAATTTGAAATAACATAATCAAAATATAAATTCATTCACATTTACATTAAATTCATAAAATGAAGATAATCATTTGATCAAAACTAATGGGAGCCAAAAAATCATAAGAGCCAAAGAAGAAATTATGGATACTTGACATAATGGGACCAGCAGAAAAGAAGTAAAAAGTGGGAATCTGGAAGACCAGAGAGTTTGTGGCGAAAGACTGAGAAATCGACCTTTACTTTCCAGTCATGAATGTGGAGGGAGAGAATTCCTCCAAAACTCTTCAGAGTCCCTGTAATATCAAGCACTGGGAGGCAGCTCCTATACAAATTACCATAATTAAGATATTGTACTGGCTCCATCTGCTTTAATGACTACCTAAGTTATGACAATGAAAAAGTGACAAGTCTGCTATGGCATAGGAACTATAGGTGGTATGTATGTTGCATATTTGCATACTGTTTGCCTGATGTTCAAATCCCTTCATAATCTGACCTTAACTTTCCAGACCCTCTACTTCACTGGACAAGCCTATGTTAAGTATATTCATGTGCTGTGAATTTTCAGCTATTGAGTATATTAAGACACATAGACAAAAACTCTGCCCTTATGGAGTTTAAATTCATTACAAATGTTTCAACTGTATTCTGCTCTCCAGCCACATTGAAATAGCAGTATGTTTAATATAGACATATGAAATATAACCATAAAGTCTATTTTTTTCTTTTCTACAATCTCCTGTAGTCTACTGATTTGAGATATTATTTCTTCTGCTGGTGAGTGAAAGCTGAAGAATCTCCATGAGTTCTTATAAATGTGGTTGTAGTCAACAGAAATTACTATGATCACAATAAGTTTTAAAAATAAAAGATTCTCTAATTCAATATATCAGTCAATATTTCAAAATTTATTTCATGGTAATTTTTTTTTCTTTTCCCAGCTCAGATGTGTTCTTGGAAAGTCTACTGCCTTTAGAGAGGAGGTTTTAAAAGGATTCCTTTTTCTCTATTCCTCACTTTCTTGTCAGTTTACTAGAAGCTGCTTTTTTAACACTCAGGTTGCCATCATCTGCAGTTGGAGACTGAGGAGAAAAGATTGGTAAGGTAAAAAGGAAAGTTCCGAATTAAATGTTATTATTCTGAAGTGGTTGAACATGCTTTGAGTCAGTTCTGTGTTCAAAAAAGACATTGTCCATGGGACACTTTCAGCACTGGAGTGCTCTCCTGCAGCAACTTGATTTGGGCAGCACGTTTCATTTAATTCCATCTTATCACTTCAGGAGAAATTCAGCAATTCACTTCCAGCTTTTGCTGTTTGCATTTTCATCACTCCTCCAGGCGATCCTGATAAAAAGGATCCACAAAGATCTAGCATTTGCATGTGTCTCAAACCCAGACCTCGGATAACATTCACAGGTTCTTTGCCAGCATAATTCTATGAGTACCAGCTTCTTTTAAAGTAGCTGTGATGCCCCTCTGCTCCAGCCATCAGAACAGCTTTTCAGCTCTATAGTTTATACTCTGGATTACCTAACAGGTTTCAGACATGAATTCACTGTGCTCTCAGAATCATAGGGTCCAGTGGCCATATTCCGGTTGCCAACATTACAACCGAGAAGAAAGTATGTATCCTCACAAATCCCTTTTCCGGGGGCTTGGATATCTGTGGGGAAGAGAAAGATAATGCAAATACTTTACAACTTGTTTTCTCCAAAAGAATATTTTACACAAAATCACTTCTAAAGTCAGTCACTTGACCTTTTGTATTCTCCTTGGGGACATGGGATTACAGTGACTAATTGTGCTGTTTGTTCTGATTTTAAGTACCTTCGATGATCTGTATCTGTTTATTGTGCAGTTCTTTGTAATTCTATGCTTATCGTATCTTGGTTACTGTGCTTGCAACTGTCCTTTCAAAGCTTTTCTATTCCTTCTTCAGGATACAGCTCAAGGTCAGCCCATTTGAAAAGCCTTCCTGATCACTCACTTGTTAGTTGTTCACTCTTCTACACCAGCCTTTCCATAGGTTCTGAACTGGTAGTCAGTAATGTGCTAAGCCTAGAGTTTGTTGAATACAAAATAACAACAGCAAAGACAACAACAACACAAGAGAGATATCATATTTGTGACTTATTGGGATACGCTTTCTCTTTATTTTACTACTTTTATTTTAGCAATAGTCTAATGAACTAGTTGTCCAAAATCACTTAGCCATTCTCTATGTTTACTTATCATTTCTTGGAAAATTTAAATGTGTTATCTGTTCACTTGGACTCTTTTATTCATAATTCATTTATTCAGTTCATCATATATTTATTATGTTACCCACTACTTCCAAATATGACTAATGGAGTTTAAAAGATAAAAGCCAGTAGTTGGGGAAGGAAAAATTGTATCTAGAAGCCATGGATTAAAAAACTTAATACAATCGAGTGAATCCTTCATCCTAAACAGCTAACACAGTTTGAAAATCAGAGTGCTGCATAATTCCCTTTTTCTCAAATTCATCGACTGTGAAACAATTTCATGGATTCAATAAGTATTTCAAATGTCATTGGGTTAAAGTTTGCATTTAGGAATTTGAGAAAATTAATTAAGGTGACAACGAAATATTTGAATCACCAGAATCTTCCATTATTATGGACAGACTGAGATTTGAATAGCCAAGTATTGGGAGACAGTAAATCTTGGGACTTCTGTAGTCCTATATATCTTACTTAATATGCCAAAGTGGCCATGCCTGGACCATCTTTTACCTGGGACACAGGACAGTCTATGCACCTGG
>NW_006441389.1:135082-169767 GCF_000325575.1 Pteropus alecto
CACAATGTCCAGCATTTACCGGATCTCCCATTTGACAAAGACTTGCTATTGCTTGCTTTCACAGTGCAGAATCTCTAAGTTTGGAGTTCTTTTGTGCTGTACTTCACTCATGAGCAGGTTTTTTTTCTGGTTCTACAATTTGCCTGTGAACTTTGGGGCATAGAGAGAGCTGCATCACTATGCTGATTAGTATACAAATAAACCTACTAGTATTTTTTGTTGGAATAAAGTCCTTCATTACTGCTCAGGTATCTTTTGTCTTTTATCAATATCTATGCACCTTTAGTGGGCTAATTTATTAACCTGTATAGTTATTTCTGTGGAAATCTCCTGGTTCTATGTCTCCTTCTCACTTACAAACTATTTTAAATAGAGAAACATAGCATCAAAACAAAACCCCACAGATAATAGCTACAATTAAATAAAGCAGTAATCTAACTTTCAAATCACAGCATGTGAGTGGCTATGGAAAACAACTGACATAAACAAAATATCTACATTATTAGCAAGTATGATAACAACTACTATTAAGGATATTCAGGGAAGAAGGATTTCTGTTGGCCAGTGAACCTCAAAGTTGTCCAGCTCCGCTAAATGAAAAATTTCCTAATAGAAAAGCAGTCACAGCACAAAAGTCCACACTGAAGAGAAAACACTGAGAGTAGAATATAAATTTAGCAGGACAGATACAATAGGGCAAAAAAGAAAAAGAAAAAAAATTTCCCCAATTAAAGTGGCAGCACAGAAAAATGCAAAGTAGTCTTCAAAAATAAAAGGATATATATTGTGAATACTACAAAAATACTAAAACAGGTATTCTAGGGCTGTGAATTAAAGAGGTTATCCTAATGCACCTTCCTTTTTAAGAAAATGTAAAGGCTAATATTATTTAAATATGAACGATAGTAAAGAATCATAGTTGAAGTCACAAAGTAAAAAGAAAATAGCAAGGAAAATAATAGCTCTAAGAAAATGAAGCTTTTTTTTAATTTAAAACTATGCCTTCATATTTTGAAAGAAGACTAATTAAAAAAGAGAAGCTATTAAAAACACAGATCATAAGCAGAAAAAAAATCATGAATAACAAAATGTTAAATCTAAATGCAATGAATAAAGATGTTAAATAAATTAGGCAAAAAGTAATTTAAAGGAAAGAAGATTCCTCACATGTTTAATAAGCATCTCCTAAGATGAAAAACAAATGAAGAAAAAAGAAAAATTAATATAATATAGAATTCAAGAAAACTTTCCTGAAATAATGCTTGAATGGTTATAATATATTAGGAGAAAATGACTCAGAATAGCCAATATGGAGGTATGTTAAATAAATATTGGACTTTAAAAACTTGAAATAAGTCCAATGGCCATTTAAGAGGAAACCAGTTTGTAGTTACAGCTTTTGATAGCAATGCTTCACAGAAGAAGAAAATAGAGTAAATAAAGTCAAAGGAAAAAAAAATGAGACAAAGCTCATATAAAATATCTAGTCAAATTTAGGTTCAATCACAAGGATCTCAGAAAACTCTGTCTAATGTGTATGAACATAGGAAATGCTGAACCTATGCTTCTGCTCTGAGGAGTATACTAGAGCATAAGATACAAATACCTATATGACTGTTTATATTATCAATATTAACAGTGAGAAAACAATGTTACTTCAAATTAGATGTGCAGAAAGGTAGAGATGAAGCAGAAGCATTGTTCACAGTAGAAAATATATGAACAATAGCCAGAATAAAATAAAAAAGGATGCGAAGCATATTACATTAAGTAAAAGTAAGATTTCAAACAAGTGTCAGCAAACTAAAGTCCCTTGGTCAAGTCCAGCCCATGCTTGTTTTAGTAAGTAACATTTTATTGGAGCACAGTCAAATCCATTTGTTTACTTATTGGAGTACAGCCCATCCTTTTGCTAGCATCATTGTCTCTTTCTCCTTTTAAACTACAACTGCAGAGTTGAGTACTTTCAACAGAATCGAGACGGCTCATAAACCCAAATCAATTTATCTCAGTAATCACATTTGGAGTATGAAAGTGAATCAACTTATTATTTTGAAGTCCAGTGATGTAAAGGAAAGAAACATACTTTTCCCTTGTCTTTACTACGGGAGCAGGACCTCTGGATCACCAATTATTTGATATGGATATGTTACTCTTTATAGAAATATTTTAGCTAATAAATACAGAAAAACTGAAAGAAATTAATAGGTAGGAAATGACTATCAGTAGATGCTATCACAACGGAGAGTCAAATGAATTTGGTGTGCCTCCTTAAACAAATAGTACATAAAGTAGTGCCCCCTCATGTTGGGTTTACTTTAAATAGTTTCAGTTACTGTCATCTAAAAACATGACATGGAAAATTTCAGACATAAACAATTCAAATGTCAATTCATAAGTTTCAAATTGTGCATTATTCTGAGAAGCATGATGAAATCTCTCCCCCTCCATCTCACCCGGGATGTGAATCAACCCTTTGTCTAGTGTCTCCACGCTGTATACACTCCCTGTCTATTAGTCACTTAGTAGCCCTGTAGGTTTTCAGATTCACCTCACTAGTATAGAGATGCTTGTGTTCAAGTTACCCTTTTTTACTCAATGATGGCCCCAACATGCAATTGTAGTGATGCCAGCAATTCGGATATGCCAAAGAGAAGCCATAAAGTGCTATCTTTAAGCAAAAAGATACAAGGTCTCTGCTATATAATGAAAGAAAACAAACTGTATGCTGAAATCTACAGTAAGAACAAATCTTCTATCCATGAAATTGTGAAGAAGGAAAGAGAAATTTTTGCTAGATTGGCTCTGTTGCACCTCAGACTGAAAGTTATGGTCACAGTGCATGACACATGTTTAGTTAAGATGGGAAAGACATTAAATTTATGGTGAGTAAGCATGAAAAGAAAATGTGTTCCAATTGACAGCAATGTCTTGCATCAGAAAACACTGAGGCTATATAAAGTCATCTGCAAGAGATCCCTTGAAATGAGTAAGCACATTTACATAACTGTTATTATATTGTTATAATTGTTCTATTTTATTGTTAGCTATTCTTATTACTCCCTTACTGTGTTAATTTATCAGTTACAATTAATCATAGGTATATATATATATATATAGGAAAAAATTCATAGTACATATAGCGTTAAGTGTTATCTGAGGTTTCAAGCAAATACCAAGGGTCTGGGAAAGTATATACCCTGAGGATAAGGGGAATACTGTATCACCAATGATTTATTTCTAAAACAACAACAAAAACCTGGATCTAATCTGGACTGTAGCTCTAAGTACTGATTTATAAGAAATACAAGAGACAGAAAAATAAGAAATGAGCCAATGAAGATGTAGTCATCAGTATCCAGACTTCAGATGTCTGGTGTATTGAACAAGGTGAAAAAAAGAAGTGGCAGTGCTGACGCCTATAGATTAAAAAGACGTAAAAGACCTCTAAACCTATTGCAATATATGGATGGACCTTATTTGGATACTGATGTGAATAAAATTTTAATATAAATAGTGACAGGATATTTGTTGATATGTAGGACTTTTTTTAATTTGGGGGGAAGTAAAGAATGTATTGTGATTAAGTTTTTGCAGTCCTTATTTTAAGACATACATATTAATATATTTACAAGTGAAATATTATGTCTCTGCTCTGCTTCAAAAAAATGCAATGAGGGAGCAATGGGAAGTATAGAAAAAAAGATTTCCCTGGACTCTATAATGTTAAAGCTGGGTAGTTGATATGTGGAGGTTCATTGTAACAGTCTCTGTAATTTTATTTGTGTTTAAGATGTTCTGTGCTACAATATTAAAATGTTTTAAATGCTGCTGATATCAAATTTTGGAGATGAATTCTAAGCCTTTTCTATTTTATTATTAATTTTCATTTAAATATTAAATTCAGTTACAACATAATGTAAAACTTACTTTGCAAATGACTTCATTAATAAGAAATCACAATGAAAGATTTCTTTAATGAATTCAATTTATACTGTTTATTATCCTCATTCATATGATATGTGGTACAGCTCAAAACCATAGGGCAGCTAATTCTGAAGTAAGGATGAACCCTTAAACAATGAATTAACCTTAATTTATATAACGATCTTATTTGCATAGCTAAAGGACTAGGAATAGATTATAGGCCATTAACAGTCATATTAATAAATAAAACTGCATTAGAAATACATGAGCCTGTATTTCACACTGAAGAGGTAAAAGTCAGTCATGAAATGTTAGTAACAATATTCAATAATCAGGCCTTAAACCAACCAATAGTTAGTATTTAGGCTTCGCGAATTTTTGAGAGAATAATTCATGAATTCGCTACTCCTTCTCACCTCTACAGTCATAATGGGACACATATAAGGATACATGTGTGCATTAGGTAAATTGTTATTATCCTTAGATTTACATTCAAATTACAGTAATGAGACCCAGCTGTGTTATATTCATATATGAATACTAAATATATTTCTAGTCCTAGAAATCAGAGCTATTTTGTAAAAAACACCAAGTTCCACAACCTAAATGTTTACCAAAGTTTTCTTGTTAAATTTATCTATTCATTGTTTCAAATGAAGATGACAAATACAGTTTTTGATGAAATTTTAGTTATTTTTATTTACAATGAGGTAGTTTACATAATGTAAATTAGACTGACCCTCGTCTGCTGACTCCTTAGATTTTATAAAAAATATAATTGCCTGCACCGTAAAGATTTGAAAAACTCAAAGAACTGGTCTGCTATTTTTTAAAAATTTAATTATGCAAGTGATGCTTAATCATGAAAGACAACTTAATTCCTTTAATTCCAAAAACATACTATGTATAGCCTGAGTTTTTCAAATGATTTGATTGTACCTCTGCAGCCTTCAACTCTAGATCAGTAAGTGGGATGTGAGGTAAAGGAAAAGAGTGATTTATTTTGAATGATCACCAGTTGAACTCAGACATGAAATTTCCTCCTGCTTCTACCATTTACTCCCATCTTACTCTCCTTTCTCTTCCACTTTCTCTTTCATATGTGTGTGTACGCTTGCTCTGGCTCTCTTCTTTTGTCTTCTCCCCACTTCTAAAAATGCTGATCGTTGCAGTGTTGTAATAGGATGTCCAGGAATGACTCCCAGAGTAAAAGATAAATGTTTCAGATCCTGTTACCAACTTCATGCTTTTTTTGAGTTTCCATTCTACTAATCGTTAAATGAAATTTTGCTTTCCTGGGTATCCTAGATTCTAAAAACATTGGTATAATTAAAAAACAAAAAGATGGATTGTTTAAGTGCAAAGGAGTATTACATCAATGAATGGAAAAAGGATAGCGTTTATCCCATTATCGGTAATATCTCACGGAATCTATGCTGGCCCACTTCACAAGTTGGCTTTTACTTGCTTCTCTGTATGGTTAAAGTATATCAAACTGAAATGTTGAAGAAGCATTTCGGAGTTAAAGATGCAAGACTGAATCTTCAACTTTTCGTTACTGAAAATGTCATTTTTGGAGAATCACTTAAACCTTTTCTCCTCATGTCTTTGTAAAGTGGAGATAATAATTTTCATTTTCTAGAAAGTGGTGTAGAGTATATATAATGCGACATATACGAGTTGATAAATCTTAGTCACTAATTTTGATGTGTGTTTTCCTCTATTCTAAGAAAATAATAAGTACCAGAAACCACACAATTCAGAGAATGTTTAGTAGTCACACACACATTAACAGTATACTACATCCCAGAGAGCTAGCCAGTACCTCATAGCAGAATGAGAATAATGTTTATTATCTAACAAACTCCAATAATGATGGCTTTCTACAATATTATACACAAAGTCTCGAAATAGTGTGTTATTGTCTTGATATTTCAGGAGTATGAAAACCTCTAGTAGAAATTAAAATAAATGGGAAACTATCTCTGAGTGTTCATGATTTTCCTACATTCTTCACTGAGAAACTTTAGACATACGTATTTCATTAAACGAAAAGCAGAACACCATCAATTTATTGAACATCCCTGAAATAATATAACTTACTTTTCGAAGGAAATCAGAAATTGGTGAAGACCAATTCCAGGGAGTCAGCTTGGACATGAAGCACATAGCTTTTCCTTGTTTCATAGTCCAGAGGAACATTCACATAGATAACACCCATGATGTTATTAATTCCAAACTTATCAAGGAGTAAAATATGATTTCTTGGTAATTTTCTTTATATTACAAAGAAAAAATAATTCTCTTTAAAAGGCACTGGCTGGAAAAACATGGAGAGTGAGAGACTTCTGCAGATCTCTCCCTTTGAAACAAAAATAAGCTGAACATCTAAAACTAAAAAACAAAAAAAAACAAAAACAAAAACAAACTGCACACCAGCATGTCTGAGCGTGGGACCTGTGCATAAGAGCTACCACGGGTCAGAACCCTGGGTGTCCGGCAGTGGACTGGGACAAATAAAGAAGCTGCCTCTTGCAGGCGCCAGAGCACCTTGCAGGAAGAGGGGGAGGGTTGAAGGTGCAGTGACTTCCCTGAACAGCCCTGCCTGGAAGTGCTGGGACTTTTCTACAGAGTCGGCAGCTGGGCTCAGTCATCAGGGCAGAAAGCAGAGAAGCAGGATTGGACCGCAAAGAAATAACAGTTGATTTCTACTGGCACCGGTTGCAAAACCGAGGGTGAGCCGTAGTCCCCAGCCCCCAACACAGAGGGCCCCTCTTCCCATACCCTTCAAGACTGATCACCACAGAGTCCCAGGGGAATCTAAGCAAACACTATCAAAACTGTTGCCAACATTGAAAGGAAATGAAACTGAGAGTAGCAAGCATAATTAAAATCTACAAGAAAATAAAAAATGTTAGGCTCTATATAAAGCAGGGATCCAAGAAGCTTAGATGTCACTTACTTGAAACCAAAAGAAAAGCACCTTCTTTGCAGCAAGCTAAAGACAGATATTTATATAATAAATCTTCATTCTGGAAAAACAGCGGAATACACTTCCATTAATGCCCAGGTGGAGAAGTAGTCCATTAAACACCATGAACAATCAAGCTGACAAGGCATCTCAGAAAGAAAGAGAAAAATCTCCAGAAAATGAGCTTACAGACATAGAAATATGAGGCTTAAGTGACAGAGAATTCAATACTTCTGAAAAAACTCAGTGAGTTCTGAAACAAGTCATAACAATTTCAGAAATTGCAAAAAAAGCTAGATGAGCAGAGCAAGGAGATTGAAATCCTCGAAAAGAACCAAATAGATATTTTGGAGATGAAGAACACACTACAAGAGCTGAAAAATACATAGCAAGTTTGGGAAAGAGAGTAGACCAAATGGAGAAAAAGATCAGTGATATCGGAGACAGAAATCTAGAAATAAACCAGAAAGGAGAAGAGAGAAACCGAAGAACGAAAAATAATGACAGAGAAATACAAGAACTAGCTGGTACCATCAGGCAAGGAAACATAAGAATAATGGGCATTACCGAAGGCAAGGAAAAGGAGCAGGGACTAGAAAGCATTCTCAGACGAATAGCGGGTGAGAATTTCCCAAATCTAAGGAATGAGCTGCAACTTGGAATTCAAGAAGTCAACAGAACACCCAATTATCTCACCCCCAAAAGGCCTTCACCAAGACACATTGTATATAAGTTATCAAAAATCAATGACAAAGATAGAATTCTCAGGGCAGCCAGGGAGAAGAAAACAGTAACGTACAAAAGAAAACCCATTAGATTATCATCAGACTTCTCGGAGCAAACCTTAGAAACCAGAAAGGAATAGAATTAAATATTTAAACTATTAAGTGAAAGGAACTACCAGCCACGAATAATGTATCCAGCTAAGCTCTCCTTTAGATATGAAGGAGATATTAAGACATTTTCAGACATATAAAAATTGAGAGAATTGTTCACTACCTGGCCTGAACTACAGAAAATTCTGAAAGGGGTCAGCTGAACTAAAACAAAATAACAACGACAACAACAAAATACATAATTAGGAGTAAAGTGACTATCAAGCAAATAGAAGCAGAAGAGTGCAACCCTTAGTAAGAAAAGGGCATTTTAAGCTTAAATAATAAGATGGGAATTGCTATAGCAAGATAGTAATAAATGTTCAGCATACATAGAAACAAATTGAGGTAACAATGATTGAAAAGAGGAAGAATCAAGAATCCAAATTCTCAAAGGGGAAAGGAGATAAGGCACACACAGAAGAAAATGGACGACTGTATCTTTTTCATATTTGTAATAGTAACCACACACCATAGAGTCAGAACTGAAGTATATAACATAAAACGAGAAGAATCAGAGGCAAAATCTACAATACTCAACCAAAATAAAGAAAACAGAAACACAAGGACAAGGAAGCAACAGAAACACTGAGCTATCAGAAAGCAAAACATAAAATGGCTATAAGAAGACCTCGTATTTCAATAATCACCCTAAATGTAAAAGGACTGAACTCACCAATAAAAAGGCACAGAGTTTCAGAAAGGATCATAAAACAAAATCCAACCATATGCTACATCCAGAAGACACGTCTCAGCTCCAAAGACAAATATAGACTCAAAATGAAAGGGCAGAAAATGATATTTCTAGCAAATGGCATTCAGAGAAAAGCAGGAGTAGCGGTACAATATTGGACAAAATAGACTTCAAAATAAAAAAGGTAAAGATACCAAGGGACACTTCATAATAAGAAAGGGAATAAATCATGCACCAAGAAGACATAACACATTAATATCTATGTTCCCAATCCCAGACCCGTGAAATATGTACAGCAATTATTAACAGAACTAAAGCGAGAAACAGACCAAAACACTATCATCATAGGGAACATAAAAACCCCACTGTCGGATATGGACAGATCATCCAAACAGAAATCAATAAGAAAATATCCCTAAATGACACATTAGACCAACTGGATATAATTGACATATACAGAGCCTTCCACCCCAAAGCAGCTGCTTATATGTTCTTCTGATCAGCAGTATGGAAATGGAAACAATTGTCAAAAACCTACCAAAAAGTAAAAGTCCAGGACCAGATAGCTTCACCAGTGAATTCTACCAAACATTCAAAGAAGATTTAATATCTATTCTCCTCAAACTCTTCCGAAAAATTAATGAGGAGGCAATACTTCTCAATTCATTTTATGAGGCCAATATTACTCTGATACCAAAACCCGGTAAAGATAACACAAAAAAAGAAAACTACACACCAATATCTCTCATGAACACAGATGCAAAAATCCTAAGTAAGATACTAGTGAACCAAATACAGCAACATATTAAAAAGATTATACACCATGATCAAGTGGGTTCATCCCAGGGGCACAGGGATGGTTCAACATACGCAAATCAATTAATGTGATATACCACATAAAAATATTAAAAAATAAGAATCATATGATCCTATCAATTGATGCAGAAAAAGCCTTCAACAAGATACAGCATCCATTTATGATCAAAACACTTAACAAAATCGGTATAGAAGGAAAGAATCTTAACATAATAACGGCCATCTATGACAAACTCTCAGCCAACATTATACTTAATTGTGAAAAACCAAGACGTCCCTCTAAGATCAGGAACAAGGCAAGACTGTCCAATATCACCACTGTAATTCAATATAACATTGGAGGTCCTCGTGAATGCAATCAAGCAAGAAAAAGATATAAAAGTCATCCAAATAGAAAATCAAGAAGTCAAACTGTCACGATTTGCAGATGACATGATTCTCTGTATAGGAAACCCTAAAGATGCCACAAGGACACTACTAGAAACAATAAGCCAATACAGTAAAGTCTCTGGATACAAAATCAATGTTAGAAAATCCATAGCGTTCCTATAATCTATTAATAAAGTATCAGAAAAAGAAGTGGAAAAAATAATTCCTTTTGCAATTGCAAAAAAAGAATAAAATACGTAGGAATAAATTTAACAAAACATGCAAAGAACGGACCATTGTAAAACTGCTTTGTATAGTTTGAGTACATTTAGGTTATTCAGTTGCTTCCTGGATATTTTTACTTGGATGTGGCACACATCTTAAATGCAACATAGTCAAATGGGAGTTGATCATATCCCACCCTAGCTGCCTTCAGTTTTCTATGATAGCTATAGCTATAACATCTGTTTATTTGAAATAAAAACCTGACTTCTCTTACCACTAACTGAAAAAAAAAAGGAGAAAGAAAGTAACAGAACAGATTGAGAAATCATAAATTCAGTCAGATATTGGAAGTCTGAGAAAGAAGGAAGTTTAGCAATATTTACAGAGGAGGCCTAGCATTACAATAAAAACGAAGAAAGCAATAAGAAAATCATGATGTTGAGCACTTGCTTCAGGGGCAGCAATTTCTTGTAATGTTTGGTTGTTGAAGTGCTTGAAAAAGGTTTTTATAATGTCCTTGCAAACTGCTTTAACAGAATTAACATTCATTCATTTATTACATATTTAACATTTATGTTTTTATTAAATATATATTAACTATTTTTGACTACCTATATCATGCCAGGTCATCCAGCTTATCACAAGGAAAAAACAGAGGACAACTAAGCTGTAGATAGTAGGTGAAACAAAGAATTGTTGAGAAGGTATTAGCTCTAGATTAATTCCTAAAGGCTCACAAACAATTCTACTCTCAGTGAACCATGATGGGTAGACAAAACTTAAAAGATTCACCTAGTTACAATTACTAATTGTATGTCTAATTGAACTGCTTGAGGAAATATGATACACTATAAATATCTTTTATCATGGATATGGCTCTTAGGGAAATCATAATTATTTATGATTTTAAAGTTGATTTGGGTTTACCTAAGGTAGGACATGGAATACAGGTCTTGGATGGTACAGAACAGTGGGAAGAGATTCTAATAAGGCAATAATTATGACTGAAAGATGAAAGTAGGATGCATTAATTTAGAAGAAATGTTATGAAAATATCCCTATGAGAGGAGGAGGAGGCTTCCAGAATTGAATATTTAGTATTTGCTGGGTCGGGGGGGAGGAAATCACTTTTGTTACTATAATTGAATTTTTAGTCAGATTCAGCATATAGTTACCAATTCATTTATGTTGGACAAGTTTTTATTACAAATATAGAGTAAACAATAATTCACCTTGAAATTAATTTCAAATCCAAATTGACTGGTTTATGGTGAAAAATACCAACTGAGGGAACATCCTCTTCACTTATCCTCTTCACTGCCTGAAACAATGGAGTATACAATACTCTGATTGATGGCCACAGCAGAAATGACACCAACCCGAGTCCCTCTGGTTGCAAATTCACTTACTGGAGGAAGTCTGCAAGTTTAGAGAAAATCGGTAATTTTTTATAGTCCACTTTGCCATGATGGAGTCCTGAATTTCATAATAAAATGTGTTAGTTTATGTGTGGGCTGATTGAAAAACATTATTTTCGAAGGTTTTAAGAAAGTACTAACTTAAGACTCCAGCCCTGAAAACCTGTGTTCCAAATCATGCAAATACTCCTTTAAGAATATCTTGTCACCTACATTGTTTTTAATTTCAAATGCTACACACTTCTCTACTACTTTCTTGTCTGCCAAATATCATACAAACTTATTTTCACTTGTCTCTAAAGCACCTGCTGGACTGAAAGCAATAGAGGGATACAATTTGCTACCTCAACCTTGCTAAAGTAAAATGTTGCTATTATGTTGCTGATGTTATCATAGTTAAGCAAATGGCTTCCAAATGTTTCTTTCTGGTCCTTACTGGAGCTTTACTGTAAAGCTGTAACTGTACTAAAAGCATTTGAATAGATGGCATCTCAGAATTCATATTTATTTTGAATTCACTTGTTTGTTTAACTATAGCCACAATATGTACCCAGTACCATGCTGTTTACTAATTTCAAAAATACATTTTCAAAAACACATTGTTTCAATCTCAAAATCTCAATTTCCTTATATAATGTATGTCAGTGGCTATTGTAACTTTATTTTCAAAAATGATGCAAATAATCTCAGTTTTATAATTCACTGGTATTTATATTATCTAGCCTCAATAGATTTAGAAGATTACTGAATACAAAATTTTAACAAAATCTCTCAGTCTTTTTGTATTCTAGTCAATCTATCTAACCCATCTGATTTCTAATAACTTTTAGTTTCTTTTCCCAAACTGATAAGATTAATCTTATTGGTATGTCTTTCACATGGTCTGTTTTGTTTTGTTTTTTTTTTAATACTTACTCTTTTAATACCACCCTACATTTTTATCTTCATTTGCTCAGTTCTTCTAATCTTGATTGCACTGGGCAATTATATCATGCCTACACTGAAACTTTTTATTTTTTAAAAAAAAACAAGACACGTATATAGTCAGGAAAATTAACTTTCATAAACATCTTGTGCAAATTGCTATGTTCTTTAGTATTATAGTCTATATATTGATTGAATAAGTGTGAAGCAATCTATCTTATTTATAGATGTTCCAGCACCTGATGATGGTCTTATATTAATTTTAGGATCAATAAATATATCTCATATTACTTTACTCTCCTGTATCTTTTCTGCCTTCTTTGTTAACAGTTTAGATATTGCTTAAATAATCATACCTCCTCCATTCTCAGTCTAACTGGTTTGTGTAGGACTAACCCAATATCTAGGTGATATGGATAGATACATTACCTATCTCTGGCCAGCGAGGACACTTTATTTATCCTCTTTGCTCAGTGTTCATGTGTGATAAATGTCTCATACAAAGCCAATGAAAATCAGGCCCAGAATTTTTACTGTTAATTATTAGGGAAGAAAAAATGTATTTATTTTGGTTTCTTGGGTTTTGGTGGTGGTGGTGGTGGTGGCGGTGGTGGTGGTGGTGGTGGTGGTGGTGGTTTTGGCCTGGTATTTGATGTTTGTACCCTTTAAGTAGGTTCTTCTTTTAATGATACCAACACAAATGAAATGACTTAGAGTTGAAAATAGATCCCATACACTTAGCCTAGCATTTTAAATGCTACTGTACTTAAACCTTGGTAAGGTTATCATGTTCTTTATGGAAAAAATAAATAAATTCTCTTTTATTTCTTCTTTATCTAAGATTCCTATTACTTCCAATCGAAGTGTTCCGACTACTTCATGAAAAACGTGTTCAGACACTTCTTTTAAGTAAGATATCTGAGGTAACAAAATATATTCTGTAAGCAATTTACTTAGTCATTGTCATAGTGTCAGTACACTGAACAAAGCATAACTTTGTTAACTTCGACAAAATAAGGGTAGGCTACCATAAAAAGGAAAGTATTTACAAAAGTGACACTAAGGTTGGTTGTGATGGACTGCTTTGCTTATGAAAAGATCCAGTGGTGTGACATTATAGATTATAAAGAGACATTAAGACAATATGTTGTTGGTCACATTGCTTCGAGGTTGACTATGACGATTGTGAAAGAAAAACCTGAAAAAAGTTAAAATGAGAGAGCTATGGAAACACTATAATCTCTAAAAAGGACCTCGATAATCTCCCCCTACTGGTCTTTCTATCCTCTCCTCTTGCATGAGGGCCAGAGAGAGACTTGTTTCTAACCAACAGAAACTGGCACAATAGATGGGATGTCACCTCAGTGATTATGTAATATATGATTATAGCTTATAATATCATTCTTTCTAGAAGACTATATTTTCGTTGCTGGATTAATGAAGTGAATACATGGAATCATCCATGTGACAGGATATTGAAGGTGACATCTGACCAATAGCCAGCGAGGAACTGAGGCCCTCAGTCCAATATCCCACAAGTATTAGAATCCTACCAAAATCCGCATGAGCTTGGAAATGTACCCTTCTCCAGTCAAGCCTCAGATGAGACCCTAACAGTGGCCAGGACCTCATTTCAAACCTGTATGAGACTGAAACAGAGAAAACCGGTGACTAATTTCTAATCTACAGAAACTTCAAGATGACATATGTATTTTTTAACTTGTTAAGTTTGTATTAATTTAACTTGTTAATATTGTTATGCTGCAATAGATAGCTATTACACATGGCTTCAACAATAAGAGCAATGAATTGCTAACCTGTGACAGATCAAATTGCATACAACTTAACTTTGATACAAGAAAATATATGCTAGTCATAAACTAAATGTCTTTTTTGTAGAATTAGACATTGCTGAAATTGTTTACTTGAGGTAAGAGCTAGATTTTGTGCTTTCCATATTTCGTTTATTGATCCTTATAAAGTGTAGAAATATAAAGTCTGTAGCTAATCAACTTTCAGCTTTAACATAAAAAAATGCCATCTTTTATTTCAAACTTATTGTATTTTTCTATAATCAGGATAGAAATGATTAATATCGGACAAATTAACTGGCCTAATTTAAGAAAGAATTTACATCCAATTCATATCCTAAAAGCATTTCAAATTTTATTTGTTAATAAATATTTAAAACAGATTTACTTCTAGACAAAGTATCTCCTCAGTAACCTTTGTCTTAATTATTCCAATCGAGCTGTTCTACTTGTTGCCAGACAAGACCCATTTTATTTTGTTTTATGCCCTGGAAAGTACCAGTTACATGATTGGGGCAAATTACATATTCCCTTTGGATTCACATATAATTTAAATATAAAATGAAGCAAAAAGAAGTCAAGATCCATAAAATCCGATGGCAGAGAGTCTAGAAAGATAACAAAATTGAATAGAATAAACTGAACATAAATTCATAGGGAAAGTGGTAGAAGTAAAGGATTGGACCCTGCATGTTCTATTTAACTCCTATGCAATAATACACATCCATCTCGATTAAATTAAATTCAAAATTTTATGTGAATTCCATAAACTTTCACATTTGGCAAGCGATGGAAGTCTTCATTTTAAAGCTTCATCAGACTTGGTTTGATCTATGGGCTTGATCCATGAGCTGACTGACCAGTTAGAAGTCTTACAGTGAACTATCTGAAAGGTATTTTCCAATTCTACCATTTCAACTATGATATAATGTGATTTATCATTTCCACTTTTCTTTCTGTTGAGTACAATCCAAATCTACTGATTAACTTCAGAAGTATAGTATTATGGCCAAATAAAGGATTTCTTAAAAGGTTTTTTAAAAATCTTCCTCTTGCTGCTAATTCATATCATTGTAATTCATTATTTTATAATAAACAGTGCATCATTTATCTTCTTCCAATTGACTTTTTAACATGTATTTAAAAAAAAAAGTAGCTGCCGAGTGTCTGAAATTCAAGAATTCTACTTTTTAAAGCTAGATTTACTGCTGATAGAATTGAGAAAAAACTTTTACAATAAAAGTGGCACTTGAACTATACAGCTGTAGTGATGAAGCTTAAGAGTCAAGAGATCAACTGGATTCCTATTGTCCAGAAAAAGACTGCTAAGACTATGCTTGAGGAAATGGTTGTATCTTTAACAGACAGGGACCTAGAACATTGGAGAGACAGATGGTTTCATATTTTAAAAATGTCCTCCAGAAAAGCCTTCACCAGAAGCTCTTTTACAAAGTTTGTCTGAGTTGGGTTAGTTGCCCATGTTCCTGACATATTCCTAATGGCAGTGCTAGCTCCTATTTTTTTCCACAAGAGCAACACTTTGGGCGTTATTGGCCATCTTACACAAATTCTGCAAATTTTGACTGAAATTTAAAATTACCTAAATTAATACTTAAAAAGAGCCTAGATGATTCAATTAAAACCCTCAGTTTTAATAGATGTCAAATTTAAATTTTATTACTTTATTATCTTACTGTTTACACTGTCCTCACCCCCCTAAATTTCACATGTAAAACAGCTGCCTATTTTTAAAGATTAATGAATTTTGTCGCTTAGAGTAGTTTTAGATTTCAAGAGAAAATATACAAAGTATAGAATTCCATGTGCATCGCCCACCTTCAGTTTCCCCTATTATTCATGTCATGTCATTAATATGGTCCATTTGGTGTAATCTATGAACAAATATTGATGCATTATTAACTAAAGTCTGCAGGTTACATGAGTCTTCATATTTTGTGTGGCATGTGCTCCATGTTTAGACGCATGTATAATGTCATGTGTCCACCATTACTGAATAATACAGAGAGGGTAGTTTCGGCAACCAAATAAAATCTCCTGTCTTCATCTATTCATCCTTTCCATGTCCTGAATCTGCCACTACTGATCATTTTCCTGTCTGTATACTTTAGCCTTTTCTAAAATGTAAATAGTTTAAATCATAGAGTAAGGAGGTAGTATTTTAGGACTGGCTTCTTTCCTTAAGAATATATACTTTAGCTTCCCATATACCATCTATGGCTTGATACTTTTTATTGCTGAATCATATAACATTGTAAGGATTTAATACAAACAGCTTCATTTTAGGATGAAGAAATGACTCCAAATCCCTGTTTAGAAGTAAATCTTTGCAGATAAAGTACAACCCAGGCAAAGTAACTACTACAGAATTTATATGCAAAATACTACCACATAATTTTATCACAGATGAATAAACTAATTCATAGATATGTTTCACATTTCAAATTGATTATTATTTTTTGAAAATATAGAGTACAATAAATCTCTCTCGATTACATACTTTTTATCATCTTTGTCCTCTGAATAATGGTTGTACTAAAATAACAGCATTTGCAATTTTTAAATGTAAGACCCAGGTTTGACATTTTACATATAGATGACACAATTACTCTATAATTTAAAATCTACTTTATTGTTGGGTTCATGTAGTAACAATAAAAGTAAATGTTATATGTGAAACATAATTCTTTTAAATGCCATGTGTTTAGTATATAAAAGTGTTTGTAAATAGCTGCTATAAGGCTACACTGGGATTTGATTGGGCTTTATTACTTCCCTTCTACTGAGAGAAAAATCTACCTTAGTTTCACATGTTAGCATTCAATATATTCACAAATCAGTACCAATTAAAAAATGGTTTCTTTATCTACTACGAGGTAATTTAATGAAAATGGGAAAAAGAAACACCAACTAGAACTCCTATTATCTGTAACCTTGGAGTAATTTCATCAGGGTGATTTAATTTTACATATTTAACTGAGAGAAATTGTTTCAAACACAGAGCAGAAAAGAGATACCAGCTCTTCTAGAATTCTTAAAATGGATTGTAGGTAAGAAAATTAAGAAAGGATCAAATACTTAGACATTGCTTTTTACATCCTTCCCAAACTATGCTTACTGTTGTTAAGAGTTTTGCTTCTGTTCAGATCCACGAAGTTTCCTCACCTTGAAGACACGAAAATGGAAGCCCAAGCCCCGGAGTCATAAATAATTCTTCAAGTTCAGAAAACTATGTGAAAGCTACATCTCATTAAGGATGTCTGTGTGTTAGTTTGTTTCATTTATTGTTCTCAAAAGAGTTTATCTTCTCTCTCTTAGCTATTGGCTGTTAAACTTTCAAACCATAAGAATTAGCTGAAGAACTTATTAAAATTTTCAGATTTTTTGGTTCATACTTAAAGATTCTGATTTAGTAGGTTCATTAGACCACACTCATGAATATCATTTGTAAAACATCACTCTTTCAATAGTTAAAGAGGAAAAATTACCGATTTCCAAAACAAGATTTTTGTAATGCCTCCAAAATGCAGAAAAGTTGATCTTCACATACAGTCATCTCTCATATAGGACAATAAATCTAAATTAAAATAGACATCAGTCTTAGCAAACAAGTGATGTTCTCTGCGTGTGGATTTATTTCATATTGTAATAATAGTTTATGGATAGCTTTTTTCAATCTTTAAAAGCAAGAACGATTGTTCTCCCTGAAATATTGTACTTACTCATTAAAAAATCCCTCAGTCCGAACTTGTGTGGGTTATATAAGAATGATGGCAATGTTCCTCAGTGTATGGGGTAATTTTAAATCTCTTGAATAATGAAAGGTTAACTTAAACTTCTAAAACACCATTTCTGTGGCTTTGTTATAAAATTTTCATTCTTCTTAGTCTATAAACTTGAATGTCTAGATTTAAAATTATCCTTTTTATCAGTTTTTGCATATCAGGAGGTAGACTCTAAGTCCTTTATAGTTCTGTATAAAATCAACTCTATTTTTATTCTTCAAAATAAGGTGACTCAAAAAAACTTATTTTTAAATATAAACTGTATAAAATTTTTGCTTTTTCATTTGTTACAAGAACAATTCACATTAATTGGCAAAGGGTGAATTTTTTTACTTTAGTGAGGAACTGATAAGATTACTTTCTTCACTCAGGGGATACAAAGTTTTTAAAAATCTTAAGATACTGATATATATATATATATAGTATTCTTATTTTGGATTTGATATATTAAATTTGTGTAATACTAGAAATGGAAAATGACTCAATATGTTTTCTAAAAGTTAGGAAAATATCTACTTGTTCAAGAGATTATTAATAAAATTATGTTCGGTACATTTGCCTCTTTTATATATATATAAATAAAAATATTGAATTTGTTTTTATAGAAAGTACATTTTAAAATATATGAATCCTTAAAAATGAACATAAGTGTGGCATTAAATGATGCAAAGTTTAATAGTTTGATAATAAATAAATACTAAAGGTATGACTATATTGCTAGCATATTTGTTTAGAGAAGTTATAAACAACTGTCTTTAATAAAATTTTTGGAAAACTTCATGAGATACTGCATTTCCCATTCAAAATCAATATTTACATTTAGACTCTATGATCTATTCCAGATGTACTGACCATTCCATGATATTTACCTCTAAAACCGATGACAAGTAAATCCCAGTGTGTGTAAGTTGTATGTAAGTCTTAGTCCATCATCCTGAGATGGAGGACACATGTCAGTCTCCAAAACCAGCTCGACCTGCAAGAGTCCCTTTATTCTAAAGTAATATTATGTGCTTGAGTTACTGTTAAAAATTGGATGTTTCTGTTTGGATTAAATGAAAGATATATAAAATGTATTTTCTGATTATGACAGTACAACTATTTTCCAAAAGACCTAAAGGGGTAATTGACTGAAAACCTCTCATCGGATATGGACATATGGTCACAATGAGATTGTGCCTCACAGATCTCCAACTATAGGAAGCACATTGATCAAGGGCCCTGTGGCTGTCCGCTGTGTTTACATAAAGGTCATGCTTCCTAAGTACTGCTTACAGATAACAAATGAGAAAAGCAGAAATGCTAAGACAGGTCCCTTCCTCGGAGACACATGACTTATGTGCCATCTCACTATGAATTGAGGACTCCCTGACCATCATGCAGAAGCTCACTTAAAAGACAGTGTAGTCACTTAAAAGACATAGTAGGCTAGGATTGTTCACGCTCTTTTTTCACTAGAGACCAGAAGACATGTGGTTTGAAGGTTGATCTTGCTTCCTCATCATTTCTCTCACACAGGAATATCACCTAACAAAATATTTGCTTGTTAAATCTCATGTTGATGTCTTATTGTTTGAGGACAGACCTGACACAGCAGGTTAGGAGTTTAACGTTAAAAAGTAGTATTAATATTGCAAAATATATAAATTGAATTCAAAGTATTCATAAACATTTACTGTCCTAAGAGGCTTATATAGCCCCCTTCCCTTTCCCTATTAAGGTAATATTTAATTCTGAATACTAAAGCCACCTCTGGAGTTGCTCATTTTTCCTAGATGTCTCCCATGTATACATAAAGTATGCATGTTAATAAATTTGTGTTTGTTTTTCTCTTGTTAATCTGTTTTTTATTACAGAGTCTCAATTACGAACTCAGAAGGGTCCAGGGACAATGAATTTTCCTCCCCTACACTGTCATACTACTTAAAAGAGGGAATGAATGCCAAATTTGATGAAGACTCAGAGAAAAGTGCAGAGAAAATAATGTAAGAGAATAAATAAAGTCATAATAATCTCAGCATAGGAACTGACTTTCCAACATTCACAGCTATCCAAACATGATGGGGTGAATTCTGCCCAACTGTAAGTTTTTTAAAAGAGACTAGTCAACATTGAGGTAAGAATCTTAGAAAAATCAAGGATTAATGCTGAATGCTGTTTTAAAAATGATAAACTGGGAAATATTGCAATATAATGAGAAAAGTTTCTAAAATGATTGACATATTATGTCATTAGTTGTTTTATACTAATAAAATGTTGACAAACTTTGTTAGTTGAAATGGTACTAGCTAACATGGTAGATAAGCCCCTAAATTTCTTGCTCATATAACACTTCAGTGAGGGCATTCCTAGTTAGGTAGCTATTCTCCAAGCCATGAATGAGAGGCCCAAGCTCCTTTTCGATCATCATTTCTACAATTGTCAACATATGGCTCCCAAGTTTTCCTGGGTTTTTTGCCATTTCACACATCTAACATGGGAAAAGGAGCAGGAAATGATGCAGACCATACTGTTCAGCATTTTATAGGCCAGACTTCAGTCAAATGGCTCCATCTAGCAAGTGAGGCTAGGAAAAGTAGTCTAACTGTATGTCCAAGGATAAGAGGAAACCAATGAGGAGGCCCAGGAACTCTCTGCTATGAATTTCTCTAAAAATCATTGAAAGCATGATAATTAATAAATGGTAAAGAGATGATTGATGAAGAAGATAATCATCAGCCTTAGTCTTTTTTTGTAATATTTCATCCCATGTTTTAGGTCAAATTTAAGCCTACGTACACATTTAGATTCAGGTATTTGCATTTATTCAAAAAGTAGTGTCTTCTGCCAATACTTAATATGACTTTTTTATCATCTAAATTCCTGGATGCCTTCTAGAAAACAAAACAATCTTATTCATTATCCTACTACTACTTAATCCATTATGGCAATTCTATTGACTCTTACTGTAAGATTTTCTTGATGAACTGCAGGATGCAATGAGATTACCAAATTGCCTTCATGTGTTAGACTGAAATGAACTGAAACAGTCAGGGCACAACTTGCAATTGTTACAAATTTTCTTCTGGAAGGTCAAAAGTACTTCCTCATGTGCTCAAATGACTGCTATTAATTTTAGACCTAAATAACTGGCTATTTGTTTCTTTTCGAAGATAACAACTTTTTTAATATTACCTAAGCAGAGAAAGTAAGAAATGATAAATTATTCATTGTAAAACTATTTTTGAAACGTGGCAGTACATAAAGACGAAAGAAAGAAAGAAAGAAAGAAAGAAAGAAAGAAAGAAAGAAAGAAAGAAAGAAAGAAAGAAAGAAAGAAAGAAAGCAAGCAAGCAAAGCCCTGATGAGGTCTATGACCTTGGCCTAGTGGCACAATGTATTCGCTAGAAATTTTAACAAGCAATATGATAGGGAAGATAGGAAGCATATTTCTATTAATAAGGAAATGAGCTCCAAATGAAAGCTCAGATTAAAACTACACAATGGGTTGAACTTATTTAAAGGGAACGTATTCTGCACCCTATTTTTCCTCTCTTGAGGCTTCCAAGGAATGGCTAGACATGGGGAGAGAAGATTTGAATAACAAAGATGGGAATTTTATTGGGCCGAAACTGTAGGAAGTTTTGGACCCACTTCAAATAGTAAGTACATTTTTTTGTGAGTATTTCCTAGGTAAGTTAGTTGGAAACACAAGTGAGTTTTCATCCATCTTGGTTCTTGAGAAGACTAAAATGAAGACATTCAAGGAAATTCTCAAAAAGTAGAAAACTATATCTTCCATAGCGAAGAATTGGAGTCCACAGGATACCATTTCAACAAAAAAGAAAGGGATTTGGTAATAATATACACAATGAATGAAATAGCCTTTAAAAGAGATTGACCATAATTCTTACTGTTTTAAATATAGTTTACATCTTAATGTCTTACATATGTGTTATGTAGGATTTTCTGCTATATTTAGATTATATAACTTAATTTGTTGCTTAGACATTATAAAGACAACATTATGTAAAAGGAGTAAACTAGTTGGTTGAGTGCAGTAAATGTTCCCCGATGCATCAGCTACCTCCTCCTATACAATCTTAGCCCCTGTTCTGACTTAAAATTCTCAGGTAGTTTTAGAAGTTATCAGAGGAATGAAATCTAAATTCCAGAATATGATAAAGTGGTCTATTATATGAAATCTTCATTTCTCTTGAGTCTCAATCGGTATTGTTGTATAACTTCCATTTAACTCTACGAAGAATAAATTGCTAAAATTTTCTGAAATCAATACATGCTCCCAATATTCCTTATTTATACTTCTGTATATGCTGAGACTTTAGCATGGTGGATCCTTCTACATTTTTTCAGAGTGGCTAAACTCTACTTTCCATTGAAGTACGATCCAAAACTATGCTGATCATGTTCAGACACAGTTAAATGTTTCTCTAACATGCTTCCTCAGTGCTGTGAGTTTCTCTTATTCTGTTTCACAGCATATTGTAATTTTCATATAGTTCTTCATTTCCACCCATGGTTGAAAACCTCTGGAAGACAATGACTGGCTGCCTTTTAATGATATGTCCAGAACCAGTAAATCATTGTGAAGAAACTATCTCCTATGAGTCCTAACATACCAATACAAGTACACTAAAGTTACAACTTGGAGACAAAATTAAAACAATCTTGAAAGAAAATTCTACTTTGTTTTCCGGAGAGCATTCTAAATCTTTCTATCACTTACATCTAATTATGAAGCAATCCTAAAATACAATAATTTTAATTTCATTATTTTTTCAGTAAATTTTTCACTTCCTAAATACTCACACACAGGCATGCGTGGGCGCACACACACACACCATGGACTGAATTGTATTCCCCTAAAATTCATACGTTGAAGCATTAACTCTCCATGGAATAATATTTGGAGATGGGCCTTTAGCAGGGAATTAGGTTTAGATGGGCCAGGAGAGTGGGGCCCTTATCTTGGGATGACTGCCCTTATAAGAAGAGACACCGGAGAGCTTGCTTGCTTTCTCTCACTTTCCTGTAAGTGAGGACAAGTGAGAACGCAGCATTCTGCAAACCCGGAAGAGAGTCCTCACCAGAACATGACCATGCAAGTGCCCTGATCTCAGACTTCCAGTCTCCAGAACGCTGAGAAAATGATGTATAAGACACCCAGTCTGTGATATGCTGTTATGATAGTCTGACCTAAGTGTACACACTAACTCTACAGCGATATTACATAATATATGCACATAAACACATATATACTCTTTAATCTTTACAAGATTTTTTAAAATCTCTTTTTATTTTAATTTAATTTAATTTAATTTTCAATTATAGCTAACATTCAATATTATATTAGTTGCAGGTATACAGCACAGTGCTTAGACATTTACATAACTTACAAAGTGATCCCCCTCAATAAGTCTAGTACTCAGCACTATACATAGCTATTATAATATTATTGACTATAGACTCTATGCTATACTTTACATCCCTGTGACTATTTTGTAACTACTATCTTGACTTCTTAATCCCTTCATCTTTTTCACCTATACCACAACCACTCTTCCCCTCTGGCATCCATAAGTTTGTTGTCCCTATCTATGTCTGTTTCTGTTTTGTTTGTTTATTTTCTTCTTTAGATCCCACGTATAACTGAAATCATATGGTATTTGTCTTTCTCAGTCTGACTTATTTCACTTAGCATAATACCCTTTAGGTCCATCCATGTTGTCACAAAGGGTAAAATTTTCATTTTTATGTCCGATTAATATTCGACCATATATATACCATGTCATCTTTATCCAGTCATCTTTTGATGGACATTTATATCACTGATTTTTTTTAAAAGTATTACTTTCAAAAATTAGAAAATATAGAGTATCTGGCAAGAAACTAAATGTATACTTCTCAATATTGAGATCATTTGTCAGTTGCATTTTAAATCCAAAAACATAATGTTGCATTTTATAAGCTTGTTTTTATCATTTTTAACGGATACATTACTCACAAAAGCATTACTAAAACTGATATTCCTTGCACAAAATTGTCATTTTAACTATATTAACTTTTAAAATTAACATATGTTAATTTAGAAAGACTTAAACTAGAATTGAAAGTCTACCTCATTGATAAATTCATATCATATCAATTTTTAGAGACCCAAACAAAACAGAGCCTTCATGTATTATAAAGCCTATATTCCTCTTGCGTGAAACATGGAATTTCTCAAGGATGTAAGACAAGAATTTTCACTGTGCTACTGCTGAACATCACAGCTCACCATCATCAAAAGCAACAACCACCAACTTAGAGACTAATAAAAATTCCCGTTAAAAAACTTATTAACAAGAAGAAAAGAAAGCATCGTTTTACTATATGTATCGTTAATCACTGGACTGCCTGGTTCCAGGAGGGGGAGCACTGCATACCAGGTGACAGACATTGTACTAGTGTAAGGTACATATATTTTCACTTCATCTTCCCAATAATCCTGCCGGTAGATGTTATTATTTTTATTTGACAGAAGAGCAAACTCAAGGAAATTGAGTTACTAACTCTATGATTAAAAAAAAAACAAAACAAAAACAGGAATATCTTAAAACATTTCTTCAATGATAAACTCTTTTCTACAATTCCACTGGTACTGACATTAAACACATGTGCCTATATATGCGTTGACATTCATTTTAAAAGTTTTAAATTCAGTCTCATCGATAGCAAAAAGTTAATCAGCTTCTTATAAAAGCAAATTAATTTTTCCAATGAATTAATATTATGCAGGATTATAAGGCAGAAATACTGACTCTGGAGGACAAAAAAGGAAGTCTAAACTTTAACGCACTTTGATATACATGCTCTTAAAACAGTCGCAACATATAAAACCCAGTTCATACTGTAGAGCAGAAATTGTTCAAATAATGCAAACTCAAGAAAAGCTTTAGTCTTAAGATGTGATAGCTATATGTTATTTATTACTAAAAGAGCTTTTATGATTTACCACTTTCTCAATAAACTATATTATGTCAAAATGAATTCTTATGTTTATTTTATAAACGTTATTTTTCAAATTATGCATTTTAGAAGCTGCACATTACTAGTCTAAATTAATTCAACCTAGATCATAGAAGCATAACCAAGGGTCATCCAGAGATCCAGATTGACCTTTGGGTTACCTTTTTACAAAGAGAACAATTATTCCAAACAGTGATAAAACTATGTGGGCCTCCCCAGGAACCTTTGTCCTCGATGAGAATGTTCATTTTTCTAGAAATCTTCACTTTTGTAAAATATTGATAAAATAAGCATCAAGTGAGCATCATAGCTTCCTTTTCAAGTCTCCATTCTGGGCTACCCCATGCAGAACACCTCTGGCCTTTGAGAAGCTGACTTCTTCCTGAGAGTCAAATCCCTCTTTTTGAGTTCACCTCATTTTCAAATCAGGCGATTCACGTGTTGGACATGTTCTCATAAAATAGTCATGCACCCGAAGAGCAGTCATTTTCAACTTCCTCTCACCTTACACCAGCGTCCGGGGCTACCATCTCTGTGACTCTGAAAACCGTCCCATCAAGTCCACACGGCGATCCAGTTGATCCACAGTTCTGCTGGCACCAGAGAGCCCGTCTCGGCGTTGGCGCCCTAATCCCCACTGCACTCTGTCATTTTGTCCAAAAGAAACCTAGCCAAAAAATTATCTTCAGAACTTTAGGAAAATTTCAGGTGTGCTAACTCATTAGCCATCATTCGTTTAGTCTGTCACTAGCTCAGCACCAGTGGTCCAGTGGTTGACTGTCTCCCTTGCGCGGACCCTCTTTACAAATGGCGTTGTCTTCCTGCTGCCCTGAGGCTCTGATGGGCCCTGGTCTGTTGTCTGAGCCTCTGAATTTACTCTTGCTCATTTTGCTTCTTTCCTTTCTGCCCTCTGTTCCAGGTCCCCATGGGAGTGTAAGCAGAAAGGCTCTGTTTCTTTCAGCAAAATAATTCCCTTCCCTTGACTGGCTGGGACACAGGTCGAAAAGGCCAGGGTCACAGCATGTTTATGTGATGAGTTCAGCTAGTAAGGGACAGAGGCTGGAGTTCCAGGAAAACGCAGCCCCCAAATTCAAGGGCTGTTCAGTGACCACTCATCTTAGGACTAAATACTTGTGGCTGCACCAGCCACTGGGCCGAAGGAGTCAGCCTGTGGAATTCAGGCAAACAGATTGAAGATGCAGTCACCACTTGAATGGAGAAAAAGTTCGATGCAAGGCAAGTGAGGCTGGCCTCCTGTAGGCCATCAGCTAACGGCCGGCCCTCAGGCAAGAGGCGAGGCAGAAGGCCTGAGCTGTGACTCTCATGCGGTCTCCAAGAACACTGGGGCCAGTGCAGACTGCACACCCTGTTTCTCTCATCTGCTTGGGGCTGAGGCAAAGGAAGAGGTGATACGACTCAGTAGTGGAGAGCCTCAGCACAGTTTACTATTGATGGAGTTCAAATAAGCCCCATGCTGGGTATGTGAGGTACCCCTCTGTGTTTTTCTGAGCGTGTGCGTGTGTGTGTGTGTGTGAGTCTGAGTAAGAGAGATGCAGGCATGTAGATATCCAGGCAGGTGGTAATGTATAAATGTCTGCATGTGTGTCCCTGTGTGAAAATTCCTTAGAGCCCAGGTTTTTTCAGTTGTTTAATGATGTGAGTGTTTGGTGTCATTGCTAAAGTGTGAGTGCAAATCAGCACGTGAGCATAAAGGATCCTTTCCATGTATGAATGTCCAGGTGAGTGTGAGCGTTTCATATACCTTTTCCCCCAGAGAGACATGTAAACATTAGGTTGTGCCTGGTCTTTAAGTAGTGAAGGGCATACTCTCAGCCCTGTTGTGAGAGTTTACTTGGTGGCACTAAAATTGTTATAGCCGCTATGGAAAAGGGTCTGGAGATCTCTAAAGATGAGCATAGCTTTTGACCCAGACTTTGTCCTTCTGGGAATTTATCCAAAGAAAACCAAAACAATAATTCAGAAAGATTTGTGCACTCCAATATTCATGGTGCCACAATTCACAGTAGCCAAGATATGGAAGCAACCTAAATGCCCATCAACCAACGATTGGATAAAGAAGTTAAGAAAATGAACTACTACCATTTGTAATGATATGGATGGACCTAGAGGTTATTATGCTGAGTAGAATAAGTCACAGAAAGATAAATACCATATGATTTCACTTTTATGTAGAATCTAAGGAACAAAAAGAACAAACTGATCAAAACCTGACTCACAATATAGACTCCTTTTTGGTGATGGACAGAGGGGTTGGGGGATTTGGGGGCAGCAAGAATGGAGTAAAGGGTTAAAGAAGTACAAATGAGTAGTTGATAGATGGTCATTGAAATGAGGAGTATGGCTTAGGGAATTTAGTTAGCGTTAATATCTTGGCTAGGTGGAAAAACAGAGGAGAGAAGGAGCAATTAGAGGGATCATTTTATAAACTATATAAGTGTCTAACCAATGTACTGTATACTTGAAACTAATAAAATAAAAAATAATAAAGTAAAACCATTTATTGAGCGAATGAGCAGATACAATAGAGAAAATCATATTTACATAAAGCAAAAGAAGAAAAAAGTAATTTTACTGACTTGTTGATTATTTTAAAATTTTATTTAAGAAGACTTCAAGATTTTTTCCCCCATTTCTCAGATATGTTAATCCCTAGGAGATAGCTTCATTTAATTTTATGGTTTGCTATCGTATAGTGTGATCAGGACCAAAAACTCCAATTTACCCTTTTTAAAAATATTCTTTTTAAACTGTCCTCTGGATCAATTGATGCTGGTTCTACCTGAAGGCTGTGACTTCTTTGAGCTGTGCTGTTAGGGTTTGTTTCTCAGAATCTCACACCTCTGTATGCAGAGGTTATGTTTTTCTTAAATTTGTTACAGCTTTCTGAAAGGGAAATACCAAGCTATCGATTAATATTTGCAAGGAAAATATGTACAAAATAATCAAAATGGAGTGTTAAGATAATGCCATTCATTTTAACATATAAATATGTCTCATAAATACTAATCTATCTGATCCTTTTTGATATGAGAACTATGTCATTGAAAATAGGGAAGTTGGAGTGGTTATACTGATTATTTCTCAACGGGATAAGATTTTAGTAAAAATAGTATTTCAAAGATAGAATTTGCATAGTCATTACCTAATGGAGAAAATGTTCTCACAATAACTGTTGGCTTTTATAAATATTCCTTATTATTCCATTAAAATAAGAGGAAAAATTAGTATTCTATATTGATGCTAAATGTGAGTTCTAGAAAGATAAGTCCACTATTTAGTTTCAGGGCGATGATAAAATATGTGAGCGTTCGATAGAATGGTGTTTAGTTTAACATATGCACTGTGCATGCTGACTTAGAACGTTTTGAGTCTGAGGATTACTATTATCTTACAGGTAAAAAAAAAAAAAGAAGAAGAAGAACTATTCCAATGAAAGAGCTAACAAGGACTATGAACATTCACTGAGAGATTTCAGGGAGCCAGGCACTGTGCTCAGTGCTTCATATGTACTTTTTCATTTATATTCCTAAGAAATTTTTAGACAGTATTGTCAGAGGCAGACCTGATGCCTAGAGAATTTGTCCAAGGTTAGCCAATCCAGTAGTGGTTAAAGGATAAAACTGTAGGTTTGCATTCATTATTACGCTTTGAAAAAGGGAAAGATACAGACTTAAATAGTAAAACTTTGTTTTGATGGCCTTTATATTTTGTATTCATTAACCTTATTCTTCATGATCTTAGGATCATGCATATTTATCACATTTGATTAAACTTTAATCAAAATTGTCTTAAACGAAAAGTTCTCTAGTTCCCTTAGAATAGGAGAATTCATTTAGTATTATTCAACTAATGGCCTGCCCTCAAAGAAGGGTAAATCAGAATCTTCTGGGTGATTCTGACACGTACTCCATGCAGGCTGAGAAGCAGAGATATGGCCCCACAGTATCACTGCCAAACTGTTGCAACTGGTACTTGTACCACTGATGATGGTTTGGGGAATAAATGTTCAAATCCACAGTTATATAATCTAGAAATATAAATAGAGTAACACAAATCTTTGCTTCTGAATGTGAATATGAGATTCACACTCAAACCAAATTAGAATAACAGCTTTGAAAATAATGGTTTTCATGCTATAACAATATTGATGTTCCTCCCCACCTTTGGAATTTTTCTTTTACTGTGCTAAAAGATACTTCACATGAAAGTTACCACTTTAACCATTTAAAGTGTACAATTCACGTAACATTAGGTACATTTGCACTGTTCTGAAACCACCACCACCAATTATATCTAGTACTTTTTCAAATTGAAACTCCGTGACCATTAAACAATAACTCATCGATCCACCCTCCATAGCCCCTGGTAACCACCATTCTATTTTCTGTCTCTATGAATTGGACTACTCTAGGAACTTCAATCCATATAGTATTTGTCTTGTGTCTGTTTTATTTCACTTAGCATATAGTTTTTTAAGACTGAATAACATTCCTTTGTATGTATATAAAACATTTTGTTTGTCTATTCATCTGTTAATTGGTGTTTCCACACTTTAAGTCACTGTGAATAATAATGCCATGAATTTTGATATGCAAATGCTTGTTCCCAGTTTTTAATTCTTTTGAATGTATATGCACAGCTGATATTAATTCTCATATTAAACGCAGAAGAGGTAAATTACCACTTTACTTTCTTCTCTCTCTTCTAGCAATTAAAATGACTGATTGCTTATGACTAATGAAAATCAATTTGGTGGATCTAGTTGTAAGTTATCAACCTTAACCCATAGTAAATATAGGGCATATTCTCAAATTAATCCTTTTGTTCATTGTCCTTTTGATACCGTCCAAGTATTACGTTAATATGACATGTACATTTATAATTTTCAGTCAGAAGTTAAATTCCTACATGTCTGTTTAAATAAAAGCCTTATTTATTTACTTTTGGGGGGGTCTAGTTTACTAGAATATTAATTCTCTAAGGGCAGAGGGACAGTCTATTTTCTTTTTTTCTCTATTTTTAGCACATACTAGGGACACAATATATATTTTCTAAAATTAACTTTCGACAGTCTTTAAGCACGTTAGATGTACATTTCAGAGCATAAATATCTATGTCTATCTATATATGTGTGTATACATATACACATATACACATACACATAAAATATCTCTTACTGTTACTTACATTGGAAAATTCATTTCAATAGTGCTCTCATTTTGTTGCCTTTCCTTTAACATATTTTTAGGAATGCCCTCAATCCACTCTCCATAGTTTTAGCTAGTAAGTATAATTTTATTCATTGATATTTCAGTCTCCTCTTTCTTGGTCAATTCTATATGTTTTCTCTTCCCTTTCCTACATTTAACATAATTTTTCATTTAAAATTTTCATCATGCATTTCATGACGAATTAAAAGGTTAATAAACATGTATGGTAGATGAAATACTACATTACACCTATATTATATAGTATGCGGTATAAAAGCCTCTTTAAACATCTTTGGCTTATTCCTTACCTTTTCAATCATCCTTTTTATCAAGCACCAGAGCTTGGTTGGCCCAGATTCAGTGCCATTTCAAATAAGATTTTTCCTGCTCTAAGTATGAGTTGAAAATTGCTTAAGTCACTTTTGTTCTGATTAAATTTGAAATGGTGGAAGAGTCCAGGCTTCAAGGCTAACAGCAGAACTTGAAAATGTTCACCATTTAAAGATTTATTACTTTCATCCCCTCCCAAGGAACCTGACTCTTATCATTGTTGCACAAGCACATTCTGCACTCTGTTTCTTCTGGGTTTGAGTTCACTGTGATTCCTCTGCTTAGACTATCCTCCTCATTCAAGGTTCACTGAGGTTATTATGCTGAGCAAAATAAGTCAGACAGAAAGATAAAAACCATGTGATTTGACTGATAGACAGAATCCAAGGAACAAAATGAACAAACTAATTGAAAACAGACACATAAGCATAAAGGACAATCTGGTGACGACCAGAGTAGAAGTGGGTTAGGGAGCATGGAGAAAGTGCCAAAGGGTTAAAGAAGTACAAATTAGTAGTTGATAGATGGTCATGTGATGGGGAATATGGCATAGGAAATGTAGTCAGTAGTACTGTAATGTCTATGAGTAGAGCCACAGGGAATATAGAGTAATTTGGGGGATCATTTCATAAACTATATAAATTTTTAACCAAAGTACACTTTACATGAAACTAATAATAAAATGAAATACAAAAATAACAATTTCACTGAGGAACTCTAACCATTCTTCAGTGTCATACAAATCCCTCACCCTCTAGAAAACCATTTGTGTTATTTCACCAACTGAAATGTCTCCTTTGGAATCCACGTGGCAATTTGTGCTTTCCTAATTGAATTACATATTATAGCATATACTTGCTTCAATATGTGGCTAAACTTTATTTCTCTCTTTATTTCTCTCTCTCTCCAACTTACATAGAATGCTACATCACATGAAATTGTTTTCCTGAAAATCGCCCCTTTCCCAAGGCTGAATAACCCACTGATAGAATGAAGTGAGGAATGTCCTGGAGAGTTCTCAGTAGTCCTGGAGAGTTCTCAGTAGTCCTGGTGAAACAATCCGTCTCACTGTTTTTACTTATCACAGGTGTTCACAGTAAGAGATCTCTCACCACACAGATACTTCTTACAATGTAGCTCTTTAAAAATCCTAATGCAACTCACTTTTACCTCCACCAGCAGACTTTCCCCAGGACCTTTGGTAATTTATAGTCCATCATCTGAAATATCCACTAAAAATTCAACCTTACTTATGAATATTACTTTCTGAGTCTTCACACTCTGCACCTCTCCTCAACATGAGACACTGCTATCTCAAAGAGTTGCTCTCATAATTAACATAGTGCAGATCCTAGGGGTAGACAGATAGCAGGTATATTTCTGTCTCTGTATTGCTTCTACAATATTATTTTAACTCCTTTGCCACCTTTCCCAATTCCTCTGAGGAAAATGCCATAATCTGAATTTATCACTCTCTAAATTCTCTTGCAATAGTCCTTTATAGATTTTTTTAATGACCCCTTGATCGATGGGATATTTTAGCCTTTGGCTTTCTGTTTTGTTTTGTTTTTTCTCACTACAATATATTTTTATTATCATAAGTGATCATGTAAAAATCCACAGGGGCAGTCTATTCACAGCTGCAGGTGACAGTTGATCACTCCCTTCCATTATGAATCTTGTTCTTTACATAGTACATGCATTCTAATTTTCCTGGTATTCCTACTACCTCAAGAAAGTGCATTCTCAGTATCACTTCATGATTCCTCTTCCTGACTTCTAAGTGTTGAGTAACCAGAGAACAGTCTTCGGATTTTTCTACCTGCATCCATTTTCTAGGTGATTTCATCCTGAATCATGATTCCTTTCCTGAATATAGATCAGCACCTGCGAGGGTCTTGTCAAGAACTATACTTGCATATTGAAAAAGCTTCACAGGCATAAAATCTCCCAAATGAACTCTTGATAGCTGCCTCTACCATACCTAGAGGGAGAAATGTTCAGAACAAAAAACTCAAGATTTATTTTTTTTATTTTCTCTAATATACATCTCTAATATACCACATCAGCAAATCTTTTTGGCTGTCTTTTGTCTCCCTTATCACCATCTCCCTTGGCTGCTACCATGGTGCAAGCCACTATCAGATCTTACCTGGAAAATAATGCATTATTCTTTGTTTCTATTCCTGTCTAATAACACTTACTCACCCCCACTTCAAATCCTGCACAAAATCTAGAATAATCCTTTTGTATTGGATTATGTTACTCCTCTGGATAAAACCATTCAACAGCTTCCTTCCTAAAATTTCTACAGTAAATCTCATATCGTAGTCCTGGACTGCACTTCCAATCTCATTTCTAACCAGTCTTTCAGTCACACTGACCTCCAAGCTCCCTATAACTACAGGGACTTTATACTGGAATGCTCTGAATGCTTCACACCTAGGTATCCACAAGTCTTTCTCTTGAGCACATGAATCTGTATTAAATAGCCACCAATTCCCTTTTCATATACTGTTTGTTGAATTCCACAGTTTGTATTAGTAGGGTGGGAATTTTTTGTTTGTTTCATGGCTATGTCCAACTTCTAGAAGAGTCCACATTTTAAGTACTCAAAAAATATTTACTGATTAAAGAAATGAACTGTATCCATCAATAATTAATGGTACTAAGATATAAAATGAGATAAACAACTCCAAAGAATTGTTACTTGTGATTTGTAATTGTTAATTGTGAATTGTAATGTGATTGATTTAAATTTGTGGACCACTTTTAATTATAACTGCTGATTCAGATCAGAAGTCAATATTTAGCAGTGTGGAAGAGCTCTTTGGCACACACAACGACAAGCAATTTTGCCAGCTTTATCTGCTTCGTTGATGTTTCTCTCTCTTGGGGTGTTTAAGGTGATAAAACTATGTGTAAGAAGAGCTCTGGTAATAGGGAATAAAAGGCAAATGTTCATGTGCAAAACTATAGGCAATCAATAGCCAATTTTGCTCAGAGAAATTTTGGTTTTCTGTGTGTATGTTAATAGTGATTTTTAAAAATTATTTAAATAATTTTAGAAAATAACTGTAATCTAAAATGCTCTAATTTCTAAACTTTTACCCCAACTGCAAACAGTAATTATAAATTTATTTCTTAGTAATAAAAACATTGCAACTTTATGTACCTTCAAGCATTAAAAATTCTTAAACTTAATTGATAATAACTAAATAGGAAAAAATGGAAAATTATCAACTTTAGTCTTTGTATTAGGATTTTAAAAATTCTGTTGGTTAGCACTTATTTCTGATACATCTAAATTTCTAAAATTTTAGTAAAGTACTAAAATTGGTATAGTGCTATTTTACATTCATATAGTTAGCATTTTGAATTTTAAAAATTATTGCAGGAAAAGTAATTTCAGAATTTATTACATTATTTCTTCTATTAGAAAACAGCAACTTTATATCTGCCACTAGAAAATCCATCATGAGAATTTTTGGATTTACCTTAAATAAAACCTTTTAGAAGCATATGAATCTATGAGGAAAACACACGTTTTTAATATCGTATTCAGCATAACACATCATAAATAATTTGCTCTTATTTTTGTAGTAAAAATAAACTCCCAAAATTTGTTTAGTATTCACCTCATAATTAACATGTATTTAGTTTGGCTCATTAAACTCATAGGTCTCCAAGATTAAGATTTGGTTTAAGCAGGAATAAGTACTCAATTAAATCAAACAACATGGATATATTTATCTGCAAAATAAGCACTTTGCTTTTACTTTAGTTTTATATCTTAATAAATTGGCTCATACTTTAACTCAGCACAGATGCAAACATTTTTGCATCTTCAGATACACCTCCAGTGTAGAATTTTTTCTGAAACACTGGAGGATGATCATTTTCATCCTGAATCTCAATATATTCTTTTAGCATATTACCAAGAGAATGGGAAATAATATACTTTTTATTGGTGGTTATTCATTCTAAAAAATGCTCTGGAGTGAATACTCACTGTATTTTATTTTTTCTGAAACAGTGGAAATCACTTAAATCCCAAAAAGTCATTCCTAAATGACATTTCTAATACCAAAAAACCCACAAAGGACACTGATAATGATGCTTCTGACACAATAATGTTAAATTGCTATTTCTTTTCAATACGATGACCTGGTAATTCACTTAACTTGATTTAATAGTCACTACAGTATTGCATTATAATAATTTTAATGATGCAACTTGACCATTTAAGTTTACAAACACTTCGCACACATTACCAAGTACAC
>NW_006441390.1:0-807 GCF_000325575.1 Pteropus alecto
CATATGAGAGAACAGGACAGAAATCCAGAAATAATAGAGTCAAACGATCTAATGTGCAAAGTTTTAAACACTGGTTATAAAGATGTTCAATGAACTTTTGGGAATTGTAGATAAGTTCAGTGAGAACTTCAACAGAGATAATAAAACATAAAAATGGAAATGGAAATTATAAAAGGGAATCAATCTGAAATGAAAAACACATTATCTGAGATGAGAAGTATATTAAATGGAATAAACAAAGGAATAAACAAAGTGAATAAAGAAAAGGATCAAATGCCCTATCTAGAGGGTGGGAAAGCCAAGGACACTCAATCAGAATGGCAAGAGATAAGATGCCAAGACTATAAAAATAACTTAAGGAGCATATGGGACATTAATAAGGGTCCTAATATCCATCTGATTGGCGTACCTGAAGAAAATCAAGATTTTGATCAGCTGTTTGAAGAAATAATGATGGAAAACTTTCCTATCCTGGTGAAGGAAATGGACATAAAACCCCAGGAAGCTCAGAGAATCTCAACCATCAGAGATTCAAGAGGCCCACACCAAAATACATCATAATTAAAATGCCAAAGTTTAAATACGAAGAAAGAATATTAAAAATATCAAGAGAAAAACAGATAGTTACCTATGAGGGAATACCCATAAGATTGGCAGCTGATTTCTCAAAAGAAACTATGCAGGACAGAAGAGTTTGGCAAAAATATTTGACAGGATAAAGACCGAGGATCTACAACCAAGAATATTTTTTCCAGCAAAAATATCATTTAGGGTTGAAGGACAGATAAAGAGCTTTCCAGACAAAAA
>NW_006441391.1:0-2213 GCF_000325575.1 Pteropus alecto
ACCCAACGGTAGTGCAGGTTTTCACCTGCTACGGCAACTGCTTTAATGCTTTGGAAAAGTGAACACTTAAGCTTTAACACATGAACAGTAAGGTTCGCCATCGTCTCTGTGCTGCTGCAGGTAAACACACTTTCATCCAGTGTTCTGAAGCACGTGCACAACCACCACTCAACAGCTACTTCAAGGTTATTAACCAGTTATCTTTTCTCCTACAAAGTCCAAAAAATACACTCAATGCCACCTTTCTTTTTCATAATGTCTGCCCAGATTCATTCCTTTCAAGTCAGCAAAACCAAAAAAGCACAAGAGATATTTTCAGATCCAAATTGAGTCTAAAAACAGAAACAAACCCATAGATATAGAGAATATTTTGAGGGTTGCTATTTGGGAGAGGGGTTGGGGGATGAAAAAGGGGAAGGGATTAAGAAGTACAAATTGGTAATTACAGAATAGTCATGGGAATGTTAAGCATAACATAAGGAATACAGTCAATATGCTGTAATAACTATGTACGGTGTCAGACAGGTACTAGATTTATCGGGTGATCACTTCATAAGTTACATAAATGTCAAACACTATGGTGTACACCTGAAACTACTGTAATATTGTATCCCAACTAGTATTGAAAAATAAAAATATTTTTTAAAATGTCAATGGCATTTTTCACAGAATTACAACAAATAACCCAAAAATTTATATGAAACCACAAAAGACCCTGAATAGCCACAGTAATCTTGAGAAAAAAGAACAAAGTTGGAGGTATCACGCCATCTGATATGAAACTATGCCAAAAGGACATAGCACTCAAAACAGCATGGTACTGGCATAAAAACAGACACATAGACCAATGGAACAGAATAGGGAGCCCAGAAATAAACTGTACCTATACAGTCATTTAATCTATGACAAAGGAGGCAAGAATAGACAATGGTGTAAAGACAGTCTATTCAATAAATGGTATAAGAAGTACAAAACTGGACAGATACATGCAAAAACATGACACTGGACCACTTTCTGACTCTACATACAGGAATAGACTCAAAATGGATTGAAGACTTAAATGTAAAACCCAAAATCATAAAACTCCTAGAGGAAAACATAGGCAGTAAACTCTGACAGTGGTCTTAGTAATAGCTTTACTGATAAAAAATTTATAAAAAACTCATACAACTCAATGCCCCCCAAAAACCCCAAAATATTTAGCTAATAAATAGGAAGAGGATCTGAATAGACATTTCTCCAAATAAGACATACAGATGGCCAACAGACATATGAAAAGATGCTCAAAATCATTAATCAACAAAGAGATGCAAATTAAAACCACAGTAGGACATCACTTCACACCTATCAGAATGTCTATAATCAATAAATAAAAAAACAAGTGTTGGCGAGGATGTGGAGAAAAGGGACCCTCCTTCACTGTTGTTGGGATTGTAAATTAGTGCAGCCACTATGTAAAATAGTACGGAGTTTCCTCAAAAAATTAAAAATAGAACCATCTTACAGCCCAGCAGTTCCACCTATGGGTATTTATTCAAAGAAATCCAAAACACAAATTCGAAATGACATATTCCCTCTTCCCATAAGCAGCCTGACATGTCCTCTGAAAATGGTTCACTATTCACTTGAACGAGAAATGCCCCCCAAAATCATGCAAATCAAGAGATTCAAATCTTCGTGTTCACTTTAACAACAATTGTGAAACTGCCCCGGCCATCAAGGGTATGTCTACCCGAAAAGCCACCAAATATTTGAAGCATGCCACCTTACAGAAGCGATGTGTGCCATTCTGTTGTTACAGTGGTGGACTAGGTAAGTGAGCCCGGACAAAGCAATGGGGCTGGACACAGGATCGGTGGCCCCAAAAGTGCTTAATCTTGGTTGCACACGCTTAAAAAAATCAGAGAGTAATGCTGAGCTTACAGATTTAGATGTAGATTATCTAGTCATTGAGCACATCCAGGTGAATCAAACCGCCAAGACACAGCGCAGAATTTAGAGCTCTCCCTGCCACATTGACATGATCCTTACTGACAAAGAGCAGACATTTCCTAATTCAGAAGAGGAGGTTGTACAGAAGAAAAAGATATCCCAGAACAAACTGAAGAAACAAAAATTGATGGCCTAGGAGCAAATTCAGCATCAAATAAATGCTAATAAATGTAAAAAAAGAAAAATAAAGAGAAAAGATATATGCACCCCTATGTTCACTG
>NW_006441392.1:0-1402 GCF_000325575.1 Pteropus alecto
TTTGTGCTTCCATACAAATCTGATATTTTTTTGTTTTATTTCTGTAAAAACTGCTGATGGTATTGTGATGGGGATTGCATTAAATCTGTATAGTGCTTTAGGTAATATGGTAATTTTAACTATGTTGATTCTTTCAATCCGAGAAAACGGAATATCTTTCCATTTCTTTGTATCTTCTTCGATTTCTTTCAATTTTGTCTTATAGTTTTCATTATATAGGTCCTTCACTGGTTTTGTTAAATGTATTCCTAGGTATTTTATTATTTTTGTTGCAATTGCAAAGGAATTATTTTTTCCACTTTTTTTTTTGACATCACTTTGTTATTAGGGTATAGGAATGCTGTGGATTTTTGAACATTGATTGTGTATCCAGAGACTTTACTGTATTTGTTTATTGTTTCTAGTAGTGTTCTTGTGTAGTCTTTAGGGTTTTCTACATAGAGAATCATGTCATCCTTAAATAGTGACAATTTGACAATTTCATTTCCTATTTGCATGCCTTTTATATTTTTCTCTTGTCTGATTGTTCTTGCTAGGACCTCCAATGTTATATTGAATAACAGTGGTGATAGTGGACAGGCTTTCCTTGTTCCTCATCTTAGAGGAAATGTTTTTAGTTTTTCACCATTTAGTACAATGTTGGCTGAGGGTTTGTCATAGATGGCTTTTATTATGTTAAGGTTCTTTCTTTCTATTCTGATTTTGTTAAGTGTTTTGATCATATATGGGCATTGTATCTTGTCGAAGGCTTTTTCTACATCTATTGATATGATCATATGATTCTTATTTTTTAATTGGTTTACATGGTGTATCACATGAATCAGTTTGGGTATGTTGACCCATCCCTGTGCCTTTGGGATGAAGCCCACTTGATTGTGGTGTATAATCTTTTTAATATGTTGCTGTATTCTGTTTGCTAGTATCTTATTTAGGATTTTGCATGTGTGTTCATGAGAGATATTAGTCTATAGTTTTCTTTTTTCTGTGTTATCTTTACCAGGTTTTGGTATCAGAGTAATATTGGCCTCGTAAAATGAGTTGGGAAGTATTGTCCCCTCTTCAATTTTTTGAAAGAGTTTGAGGAGAATACATATTAAGTCTTTGATTGGTAGAATTCACTGGTGAAGCCATCTGGCCCTGTTCTTTTACTTTTTGGTAGGTTTTTGATGATTGTTTCAATTTTCATACTGTGTCTCAATTTCCATACTGCTGATTGGTCTCTTCAGATTTTCTGGTTCTTCTTGATTCAGTCTAGGAAGATTGTATTTTTCTAAGTACTGGTCCATTTCTTCTAGGTTATTAAATTTTGTTTTATATAGTTTTTTTATATTATTCTTGTATGGTCTTTTGTATTTCTGTGATATCAATCATAATTTCCCCCTCTTTCATCCCTGATTTTGTT
>NW_006441393.1:0-746 GCF_000325575.1 Pteropus alecto
GAGGAAACATGAGAATAATGGGCATTCTCAAAGGGAAAAGGAGCAGGGACTAGAAAGCATTTTCGGGCAAATATTGATGAAAATTTCCCAAATCTTAGAAATGAGCTGGAGCTTGGAATTCAAGAAGTCAGCAGAACACCCAGTTATCTCAACCCAAAAAGGCCTTCACCAAGACACACTGTATTAAGATGATCAAAAATCAACAACAAAGACAGAATTCTTTGGACAGCCAGGGAAAAGAAGATGGTAACCTATAAAGAAAACCCCATTAGATATTGTCAGACTTCTCAGCACAAACCTTACAAGCAAGAAAGAGTGGAATCAAATATTCAAACTATTAAGTGAAAGGAAATACCAGCCCAAAATAATGTATCCAACTAAGCTCTCCTTTAGATATGAAAGAGAAAAAAAGACCTTTCCAGACATACAAAAATTGAGAGAATTCTCCACTATGAGGCCCGCATTACAAGAAATACTGAAAGACTTCAGCTCACTTAAAACAAAATGACAAAAAATAAATAAAATAAAATAATTAGGAGTAAGGTGACTATCAGGCAAATAGAAGCAGAGGAGTGCAACCCTTACTAAGAACAGGGCATTATGATCTTAAACAATAAGAAGAGATTTGCTATAACAGGATAGTAATGAAAGTTCAGCATACATAGGGACAAATTGGGACAACAATGACTGAAAACAGGAAGATTCAAAGATAAATTCGCAAAGGGGAATGGAGATAAGGTACATGC
>NW_006441394.1:0-31623 GCF_000325575.1 Pteropus alecto
CTTTGAAAATTTTGTGCCAAGCCCTTCTGGCCTGCGAAGTTTCTATTGAAAAATTATCTGACAGTCTTATGGGTGCTCCCTTGTAGGTAACAAATTGCTTTTCTCTTGCTGCTTTTAAGATTCTCTCTTTGTCTTTGATCTTTGACATTTTAATTATGATGTGTCTTGGTGTGAGCCTCTTTGGGTTCATCTTGTTTGGGACTCTGTGCTTCCTGAGCTTGTATGTCTATTTCTTTCATCAGATTAGGGAAGTTTTCTGTCATTATTTCTTGAAATAGGTTTTCAATTCCTTGCTCTCTCTTCTCTTTCTGGCACCCCTATGATGCAAATGTTGTTGCACTTAATGTTGTCCCAGAGGCCCCTTTAACTATCCTCATTTTTTTGGATTTTTTTTTCTTGTTGCTGTTCTGATTGGGTGTCCTCTGCTACCCCATCATCTAAATCACTAATTCGACCCTCTGCTTCATCCATTCTGTTGATTCCTTCTAATGTACTCTTTATCTCAGATATTGTATTCATTTCTGACTGGTTCCCTTTTACGTGTCCATCTCCATTTTTATGTTTTCTGTTTCTCTGTTAAAGTTCTCACTGAGTTCATCTGTTCCCCTAAGTTCATTGAGCATCCTTATAACCAGTGTTTTGAACTCTGTATCTGTTGGATTGCTCATCTCCACTTTGTTTAGTTCTTTTCCTGGAGCTTTGTTCTTTTCTTTCACGTGAGACATGTTTCTTTGTCTCCCCATTTTGGCTGTCTCCCTGTTTTTGTTTTTATGTATCAGATAGGGCTCCTAAGTCTCCCAGTCTTAGAATGGCCTTATGTAGTAGATGTCCTGTGGGGTCCAGTGGCACAGCCTTCCCTGGTCACCTGAGTGAGGTGCTCAATCTGTGTCCCTTGTGTGAGTTGTGTGTACCCTCCTGATGTAGTTGAGCCTTGGTTGTTGTTTACAGTTTGATGGGAGGGATTAACCCTTGGGCTGATTGGTTGCGAGGAATGGCTGGTGAGGAGCTGACCCTTTGGAGCAGGATTCACTTTAGCAGGGCTCTGGTGACTGCCCAGTCTGCCCTTTGGGTGTGTCCTCCTCAGATACAACCCTGAGTAGTGCTCCCATTTCGTTGCAGATCAAAACAAGCCACTGGGTAGGCTGGCCCAAAAGCCTCCTGGGAGGGGCCCAGCTGCAGGCCAAGTTCAGCTGCTCCTTGCAGGGGAGGAGACTCTGCAGCTAAGATAATCCTACCAATTCTTGACCACCATGTGCTGTTGTGGGACCTGCCATGTCGCATCTCTGCCTCTCCTACCAGCCTCTTCTTGTGTGTGTCCCCAGTTCAGCCAGAGGTCTGTCTGAACAGACTTCCAATTATAGTTACTCTGTAGGTTCATTGTAATTTTGGTATGGTTGCAGGAGGCATGCTCAGCATCTAGCTTTTACACCATCTTGGCTGGTCTCCTTAATTTTAAAAAAGATATATGTTCTGTTTGATTACCAAAGTACCAAAAGAAAATTTGCAAAGTACAGAGAAAAACCCAAAGATAAAGAGACTCTTCCCTATACAGCAGTAAACCACTCTTACTGTCATTTTGGCATATCCTTCTCATCTTTTCTGTGCTTACATTTCTGTGCTTACTTTTCTGTGCTTTTCTGTACTTCAAAATTGGTATCATTTTGTTTATATGAGTACTGTTTCTCATAAAATATATTGTGGACTCTTCCTGCCTTTAAATATTACTTGGAAATGTGATTTTAATGACCACATAATATTTGATAATATTAATATGCCATAAATTTTCTTGTCCTTTTTTGTCTGCTTTTATAAATCTGTAGTAAAGATTCTTTCATACAAACCTTTGTACACCTCCTTGATAACTTCCTTGAGATGCCTTTTTAAAAATTTACTCCCTAGTCAAAAACAAAGCTTTGTTAATACTTTTCATGTAGATTCATTACCTTCCGGAAAAACTATATCAATTTATTCTCCTAAAAGCAATGTATGAAAGTACTCTTATCAAAAATGTGTTTTGTAATTAAATAAATATGAGCAACAATTTGGATGAATGTGTAATATTCTTAACATTTTAATTTTTTGCTTACTAATAAGTTGAACATTTTTATTTTGTGCTTAAACAACTTTTCTCACCAGTTATAAATGTAAGAAACATATAAGATCATTAAAAGAACAAGACAGTTAATGCTGAAGATAGAAATGATACATTAATAGAGTTGGAGCCTATATTGCACACTAAGCAAACTGACATCCAGTGTAATTTATTAAGTACTTACATTCTCCTTAGATACCATTTTAGACATGAGAGATACAGTACTGTTAGCAAACATTTTACTTTCAGGTCACTCATATATTCGTAATTTAACTGGATGCCTTCTATGTGCCATTTACTGGAGACAGAATAGTGAACAAAAGCCACATGGCCTCTGGCTTCTTAAAGGGGAATAGAAATAGAAATATAACCTTATTCATTCATTAGCTATTTGTTACTTGCTATACACTATACTAACCTCATTATAGATATTATTTTCTTTAATATTAAAATTATATTTAGAAACTGCATTTTGGAGACATGCATATATCTGATCAAACCTGTTCATGTGAACTGAAATACTAATGTGCTTTATAAAAGGCCTTTCGATATTGAAAGTGTGGTCATTTATTTATGGTAAGCATAGAATGTGAACACATGCAGATTAAGCCTCATTCCATTTAAAACTTTTGTGAGACTTTCAGTCTTTGGAATCTTGGTAGTGATGAGTTTAAAGGATAAGGATGATGACAAAGCTGATTCCCACTTAGGGCTAAAATTTATTTGTCCTGCTTCTATGACAAATAAATTAGAGCTAAGGATCATTTGTATTAGGTCTAAATGCCTTTTCAGTTTGGCTCTGTTTGCACTTTCTACGTAGAGGCTATAGCACTGTCACACAGAACGCTAGGGGCTCTTGCAGAGAGACTGAATAAGCAGGCCACAGATGTTGAAGAAGCTCCTTGGAACTTTACTTGCTTACAGAAAGAGTCACCCACCATCTCATAGATTTCCTATCAGCCATGAAGCTTTCTCGAAGAGATCGAAATCTAACAGAAACTGGAAAGTTTTTACCAAACAGGCAGCTTTTAAAATCTGAAGAAACTTCTATAACTCTATAGAGAAAATTAAATTATAATTGTAGATAACATTAAACTTTGGAATGGAAAATAGAAACTTAATTTTTGTCTTATAATTTTAAATCCATTACTTAAAAAAGTATTTGAGGCATAATATATTACAACTACAATCTTACTAAGTAGAGCGGAAAATGTTTAGTTGTAACTTTTTTAGAAGGGGAATTATTGTCATTGCTGCTGAGAAATGGATCCTGTCTTTCTTGACCTTCCTTCCTGAATGTCCTCAGCTAATGTTTTTTCTGTGATTCAGATACTGCTGAGCACAGCAGAGGTTGTTGCTGGAATTGACTTCAGTATGGATATGTGAGTGTTTATAATAAGAAAAGCCAAATTCTTTCTTCACAGACTCTGTACTTGAAAGTTTTAATATTCTGAATAACTCTGTGCCCAAAAAAGTACAGTTCAACTACTGTATTAAAATTTGAAAATATCCTGCTTTACATATTTAGCTCAGAGGCCACTTTTGTTAAGTGTAAAGACCAAAACTTCTGTGGCTCTTACCCTTACTATATTTTCTAGAAAATATTTATAATTTTAAGTCTGCTTTAGAATGTAACTCAAAGACCATTTTAAAACCTATTGAATTGATTTATTAGGAAATCAAAAATAATCAAAATGATAAATTAGTCTCTGGCAAACCTTGATAAATACTGATTTCAGTGGTTAAGAACTGAACCATTCTTTCTTAATAAAAATTATGACTAATGTAATACTTAAGGACTTTCAAATACACTCAGGGTATCATGCCTCTGTTACAGCACCCTGTATAATTAAAATTATCTTATTACGTGCTTGTCTCCAACACTTGGCCAAATTTTTCATGGTTATTTACTCAAGTACACACATAAAACACAGACTTAGCCCTTAACTTAGTTCTTGGAACAGAGTTGGTTCTCAAGAAATATTTTATTGAATAATTTATTATTATGCTTATCACAGGTTCCTTTTGTCATAGTATTCTCAAATGAGTAGAAAATTCAGGTGCAAAGAACTTTAGCTGTCATGTGAGTATACCACATGTCTAAGATTGTTTCTGTCAGAGGCTGTCTTGGAGCTATAAAAGATCAGACCACATTCAGTGCAACCACCAATTATAGTTCAGAAGGGAGCAATGGAAACATCTAAGGGCAGCAGACTATTTCCTTTCCATTAATGGTCCCATATATCCAAGAAACTCTTACCTAAAATTTTGAGGAATGTCAGTGTAAGAAACATCCAAACCTGCAGAGAATTTTTATGAGTTTATTTGAGCCAAACTGACAATTTCCAGGAAGCAAAATCTCAAAGGATTGAAAAACTGCTCCAGAGAATGGCAGTTTTGCAGCTTATTTTATACATTAGAATCAAAGGAGGAGACAGAAGGAGGGTTTCATGAAATCCATTGGTGGTAGATTAAGGGAATGGAAGAAAGCAAAGTATAAAAAGTAAAACGGAGAGACACATATTTCTTTTACATTAGTGGGAACAGGATTGTTAATAATTAACATTTACAGCACATAGAGATCGTATTCAGGGAACAAGATAACAATAAGGGGTTCTGTGGTCTTATGCTCTGGTGCAAGGTTGTACCCTGAGGGGTCCAGAAAAAGGATTATTCTGACATTCCAGGAGTATGTTAACATATTGAGGTGGTTTTTAGCATACTCACAACCAGATGATACATGCTAGTATATAAATCAAAAGGACAACACAGACTGTATAGAAAAGCAGCATTATGTTTTCCTTTCCTGGCTTTATAATGTAGGGACTGAAACTTTCTTATGTTTCCTCTTTCCTAGAACCTGAAGTAACTCAGTGCTTTTAAGAAAAATAACAAAGTATAAAATTAGGTGATGTATTTTAACTTTATATCAATTGACAAATTCATCCATGTGTTAAGATATTTTCAGTGATGCAGATGTAGCCTAATACTGGCTTTGATTGCTTTAAATTTGTAAAAATCTACTTTCTCTTCAAATCCTGGTTAAGTACAGCCTGAGGTCTTCAAAGAAAGAACAAATGCAGACAATCATCAGTTATTTCCATCAGCAAGGGAGGACTGTAGAATTTCATAATAATTTAATTTTAAGACAGTTTATATTTATCATTATCTTGATATTTATATCTTTGACTTTCACCGAAGACTATTTTGGAATGCCCATTGCTCTCAGAAAAAGAAGAGTTTGGTTTTCTATGCTGCATTAAGAAAACTCAAGAGTCAGCATAACTTTACGGCTGCAGAATCCATGCCCTTCCTGGATCTAAATAAGTAGGCCACTGTTTAAAGTTCTCACTTTAGGGGAAATTGCATCAAATGCTTAGAAAGATGACACATTTTCTTTCTCCTAACTCCTAATTCATCATAATTTTCCTCTTCAAACAAGTTCCATGTAATTTACCCTTTCCTGTAAAATAAATGTTTAGTTAGTGGAAAATCCTAGAATTCTAAGTCTCTGAATTGGTCTTTAGGATATACCAAATGTTTTTATTATTTTGAGTATTTACTGTTGAGTCAAACTCAACTGATTTTAGAGATCAAGTTGATCAAATGAGTAAAGAAGGCAGAGATAATATGTAAGGGGGAGTGTGTGGTCTATAGGTAACAGAACAGAAAATGACTTCTTAAAGGCATTCAAATTCAGTTTTTTAGAAAACACTGCTAGACCATTAAAACGTATTAATGCTCAAAGGCCCTGTGGTTTCTCAGTTTAGGTGTTATAGACCTCTTCCCCTAGCACTTTGTATCGAATAATTTTTTTAAAGTTTGACTATATTTAAAATGTACATTAGGATGAATTACCTGCCAAATTTCTTCATAGTGGAGACCACCAAGGAGCCCATATAGCCAGGTTAACTCATATTTGTATAAACCTTGAAAGAATGCTTCTCCTGCCATTTCTGAGCATATGTGTGAATTCTGGTATATCATTGATTATGAAATTTATGGCTCTTCACACCAATCTCTGTAGAAATTGAAGTTTGTGCACGTCTGCTCATTTGAAATTGAATAAACAAGTATACTTAGAGAACATTCTAGATAGTAGGCTTATTTAAGCTTCATTTGTCATCCATAACCCTTTAGTAAGGAGGTTCTTCATTGCAGATAACAAAGAATGGGAATTTCTCGGGTAAACAAACCACAAAAGGACAAAGTGGTGCTTGCTCGGGAACTACCTAATCTAAAGGCACTCTCTGGCCCTTTCCTCTGGGAATGTCCCCATTCCCAGCTTCACTCTGCCAAATTTGTTATCACTGCTTTTCCTCGTACATTGGTTTTAGTCTCTCCTTCTGCAGATAGATTTTCTCCACTTATTGGAAAGAATAGCCATTTGGTGGGAAGAAGAGGCCATTTTGGACTCATCTTTCATCTGCCATTGCAAGAATGGCCTAATTTAGGTCAAGAGCCCACCTCTGCCCAATAACAGTGTCTGTCTTGCATATCAATTTTGCCTCCAAGTTTACCCCTGGGGTCAAGAGAGCGGTCTCTGTTGCTGGAAGGAGTGGGAAGGTATGCAAAGCCATATATGTTTTCTGTCTTAAGATTCCACATAAAAAGATGCCACTACTAAAAAGATTTGAAAACTATTACAGTAGACAACATTTCGTGAGATCAGTTTCTTCTTTAGCTTATATAAAACTTTATCAATATAATATAACATCAGTAGGCTTACTTTTCAGTCATGGGGCTCAAGTGAGACCTTGTTCATTTTTTTTAAACATGTGAATTCTGATTGGTGTGTTATTTCTTGAACAGAACAGATATTTATTAAGCACTACCAGAATGTCACACCCTGCACTCAGCACAGGAGACATAGTGGTAAACAGACAGACACGATCCTTCCCTTCAAACTAAAAGGAGAGACAGACAAATAGGCATGACCAGTGCAAGATTATATTCTTTGATTAGGAGTTACACAGCAAAAACACAATAGGGATGTCCAAAATAGATAATGATTAAGTGAAGATTTAAGGATAAGTAAGAGGAAAGGGTAGAGCATAGTCAAAAAAGAGGAAAAGCCTGTGTGAGAAATCAGAGACAAAAGGGATTTTGGAGGAACCAAAAGATGTTCATTGTAGGGAAGGTGTAACGGGAAAGAGAGACAGGAAGCAATGAGCAAAGAAGCTGAAGAGGTAAGCCAAGTCCAGATCACGAAATCATGAAGATTTTTTCTTTTTACTTTCTCTTAAAGGTAACGGGAAGCCAATGAACATGTTAAGTCAAGTAAAATATGCAATTTAGAAACATCTTTGTAGCCACAATATAGGAATGAGTCATCAAGCGGAAAAGTTAGATGCAGGGCAACAGCTTATTGCAGTAGTCCAGATGAGACAGGATGGCACAGGAGGGCAACAGCTTATTGCAGTAGTCCAGATGAGACAGGAGGATAGTAGCCATGGAGAATAGGAAGAGAGGTTGGATTTTATAAATATAGAAGAAATAGAATCAATAAGATTTAGTAATTCAGTTGATGTTGGGAGAAAGGCAGAGGGGAAAGTGAACCTCATGTTCCAAGTGTCTTACGTAGGGAGGTGAGTGGATGGTAAATTACACACTGAGCTAGGAACACAAAAAGAAGAGCAGTTAGAGAAGGGAATGGTTCAGTTTAAGAGACAGTTCGATATGTAGCTGAGAAAGTCAGAGGAGGGATATAGTGTCTGGTCAAAATCTAAGTCATTCCGAATAATTACATACTATTTTTTCACCAGAGTAGAGCTGACCTAATTAAGATAAAATAAATGCCTGATTCTCTAATTCATTCTCAAAACGTTTCTTCAGGCCTTCCCTCTTGTACAGTTGGGGTCTGCTTTTGTAGCTTCCACTCTTCAAACTTCTCAGTTCAGTTCATGTCAGTAATCATTTGCTTCAGGCTTTCTCTGCTAAAGTTAGAGATAAAGGGGAGAAGCAACTGCTACCTGCTATCAAGGATCGAATGGTCTGTTGGGGAAATCAGACATGTTTATAATGGTTTCAGGATGCAATCTAGAAACACCCTCCTAGCTACAATGTGGAAATGGGTTGGTGGGAGGGACAATAGGAGGCTGCTTCGGTAATCCAGATGAGACAGGTATTAAATACTAAATACTATGATAGGCAGTGATAAGTATTCTGTGTACTAAGTACTGTGAGGGAGGAGTATATAAAAAGCGTATTCGAGCTCCCTTCTATGGTTCTCAGTATTTCATTCTCTTTTGGGGACTACTTTTCTAATTATTGGTTTTTTTAATCAAAGTCTATATAAATATTTATTCAATCTGCTTTCTAATCACAAACCATATTGAGATAACGCTACCCAGAATTGCTTTGAACTTCGTCTTAAGGTACCACAACTGATTCAAACAATTGGAGTTAACTTGAGGCAGGGGGGCTGGAGCCAACCATAGGGTGGGTAGTCATTCACTTCCTTCGCTTTGATCCAATAATTTCTTTATTTTCATATCTCCTGCATTAACTGCATGCACACTAGCAATAATCCACATAGGACAGAAAGCCTCCAACAATCTTATTCTTACCCACCAGAAAAATTGGCACAAGTGCAAGTTAATAACTTCTGTAACCCTGCTTATGTGATAATTAAAAATCAGGGAATTCTAGGTGTTAAATAGGATGGAAGAAATATTTTAAGATTTATTTGTCTGTTGAAGAGGCTTCCAATCACTTGGCCCATCTTGCACCTGATCAAGTTTCATTAAGCCTTCCTTGGGTTGCTGAAGCCAAGAGAAGCCTTTACTATGTTTGGTACATAATGACTAATGGTATGTTTCTTCTTAACTGGAATATGTTAAGTGTAGCTTGCCAGTGAGGTAACTAATTTAGGGCATATTTGTTGCTATATTAAACTCTAGAGTAAAGCATTCATTTATTTATTCTATAAATCTTTTTGAGCATCTGGTCTGCCAGGCACTGTGCCTGAATAAGACTCAAACCACGACTTGCATTAATACCCATACAACATACAAAGGTTGTGGAATCACTAAGGAGAAGCTGGTTGAATCAATTTTGTAAAGCATTCAGAACATGATAAACCATTAGTAAATGTTAATTGTCTCTGTTTAACCATCATCATTACTATTTAAGTGGAAGAGAAGAGGAGGAAGGACAATCGGGTCAAGAGAATAACTTAACTGGAAAGATAAAAGTAAACATCATTTTCCAAAATGGCTCATTGTGGCTGGGATGTAGAATACAATGCAGATAACCATGATGAGAGATAGTACTACTAAGAGGTAGTAGGAGACTAGATTTTAAAAGGCCTTAGATACCAGATAAAGAATTTTGACTTTTCAAAATATACAGTGAAACCCATTGAAAAAAATTTGTGGCATCACTTTTTTTCCTAATCTGATAATCAGGTTTTCTTTTTACTTTTTTATGGAAATTTTCTAACATACACTGAAGTAAGAAAAGTAATGTAATAATCTCCATGTACTCATTACCCAGCTTTAACAATTATCAATATGTGGCAATTCAGTAAAGATTTTTAAGCAAGGGAAGAAAGATGTAATGTTGTGCTACTTCCATTACCTTATTTAATCTTCACAGTGACCTGTGGAGTATGTGGAGTACTACTTTCCCTAAGTACAAATAAGGAAACCATCAAAATGATGAAGTAAGTAAAAGTTCTGGGATTCCAACCCGCATCCAACTTATTCCAGAACTCGCGTTCTTTCCCATGCTACATCATGCTGCCTCTATAATTCTGAAGTAGGTAGAGCATGATTCTCACTTGAAAACAGCAGCTAATCTGCCTCCCTGCTATATTGGTGCTGTTAACCCTATTCAACATGGTGGATTGCTCTGCCTCCAGCCATTTTGCTTCTCCAGGGTCACCAGGATCTAAGTCTACATAAATTTTCAACCTAATCAGCTAAAACGACTATTTAATCCAGTGGTTCTCAAAGTATGGACCCCAACCCAGCAACAAGTTGCTAGAAAATACAGATTCTCAGGCACCACCACCCCTAATGAATCAGAAACTCCGAGGACGGGAGCTCATCCTTCCGATGTTGCCATTTGCTGTGTTTAAATAAAATACTGCAGCAGTTTCCTGCAGACACAAGATTATGGCCATCTACCAAGAGGGTTTCTAAGGCAAAAACTTCCTATCAAAGGGAGTTATAACAAGTTCATGAAAAGCATGTTCTAAGGCAGGAATTTCTATTCAGACTTAGCTCTAGGGCCTTTCTGGGGATGTTATATAATTGCACAGAAAGGACTCTTAAGGATTTGCACTGCCTTTACTTAAAGTGCTTGATAGTGCCATCTAGTGGTTTAAGCACTATAGAACGTGCAGCTTTATTACTCAAGGCTTTTGGGACAGAATTTGTATATTTTATTAAAATCAGTTTTATAGTAAAAGTTTAGTGGAATCTCAAAGCACAAGATATGTATTTTTTTGCTATAAAATCTCCATTGAGGGTTCTTACATATGACACCAAGATACAAGTAACAAAATTAAAATAGCTAAATTAGACTTCATCAAAATAAAAAACTCTGCACATCAAAGGACACTATTGAGAAAGTGAAAAGACAGCTCACAAAATGGGAGAATGTATTTGAAAATCCTGTATCTGATTAGATATTGGTATACAAATATATAAAGAACTCTTACAACCCATCAACAAAAATACCAAACAACCCCATTAAAAAATAAGTTAAGGACTTGAATAGACATTTCGCCAAAGAAGATATACCAATGGCCAATAAGCACATGAAGAGATGCTCAATATTATTAGTTACTAGAGAAATGCTAATCAAAACCACAATGAGATACCACTAGGATGGCTTGAATACTTTTAAAAAATAAAAAAAATAAAAGTGTTGATGAGGATATGGAGAAATTAGAACTTTCATACATCACTGGTGGTGATGTTAAATGCTATAGCCACAGTGAAAAACAGTTTGGCAGTTTCTCAGCTAATTAAACATAGAATTGCCATAGGACCCAGTAATTTCACTGCGAGGTATATATGCAAGAAAATTGGAAACAGGTGTTCAAACAAAAACTTGTACACAAATATTCATAGCAGCATTATTTATAATAGCCAAAAAGTGGAAACAACCCAAATGTCCCTAAGCTAATGAATGGATAAACAAAATGTTGTATAGCTATATAATGGAATATTAATCATAAAAAGAAATGAAGTACTAATACATTGATGAACCTTGAAAATATCATGCTTACTGATAGAGGCAGGCACAATGAGCCACATATATATGATTCCATTTATATGAAATGTCCAAAATTGGCAAATCCAAAGAGGGAAAGTAGATTAGTGGTTGCCAGAGGCTAGAGAAGGAAAGAATGGGAGTGATTTCTTAATTGGTGTGGGATTTTTTTGGAGGGGAGTGATGCAGTTATCTTGAAATTAGACAATGATGGTTGCACAACAGTGTGAATGTACTAAAAGCCATTGAATTTATTTAAAATTGTTAAAATGGTGACTTTTATGTTATGTGAATTTTACCTCAATTTGTATGAAAACCTCTATTGATTGGCGATACTTCAAAAACTTTTAAAATTATTGTTAGTATATTTTTACCATTGTTATTGCTGGTATGTATGTATTCTATTCTTTTTTGAACCTAAAATTATTTGATATATACTTTTCCATTTATACAGTTTTCACAGTTCTTATTTTGGTGGCTTTATATGTTTTAGTCATTATATACAGCAGAGCTAATCATTTCTCAAATGTTTGCTGATTTTTGCTTCTCTTTTTTTTGTTTCAAAGAGTCCTGTTCTATGCTTAAACAAATAAGAATATTGAAAACTCTTCATAGACATTGACTGGTATTTCTTCCCCAAAACAGGATTTGAGTCATTTTTTTCTTTTTTCTTTTTTACTATTTCAGTTGTGGGTTTTTTTCTGACTGCTCTATTGGAAAAATATACTATAATTTGTAATCCTACCAATAATGGATGAGGAAAAGTGGGAGAGATTAATGACTGTTGAGTGTCTACTCTGTGCCAGGCACTGTATCTGGATCCTTTTAGATCCATTATTTCATCTAACTCCCAAACCTAGTTCCACTAAAGTGACTACAGAAGTTGACACAAATAGCAAATAAGCAAAAGTCAGAACCCAAGCACTTTGTCTCCAAGTTTTGTCATGTTCCCATAGCTTTACCAATATTGGATTTTACCTTTTTTAGTTCCTACTTATTAGAGAAATTCCATGTTTTCCCATGTGATTGTTTACTGTTTATATCTATCCTTACATAATAATCTGTACCTTTCGTTCATTTATTATTAATAGATTTTAAACTGAGCTTACCTTATAGACGGTGTGCATTACATGTCAAAGCTTTATCATAATTTTTTTTGTTTTTGTTTATTCCCCTTTTATAGGCTCTTGATGGAAATGTGTATGATCACTTGAAGGATTATTTAATAGCCTTCAGCCGAACTGAACTAGAAACATGTCAAGCTGTGCAGAACACATTCCAGTTTTTATTAGAAACCTCCAGCAAGGTAAGTTACCTTTAGTACAACATGTGATGTTACCCATTTTAGAATATAAAATGTTTTTACATACAAAGTAAATGAAGGCACCAATAACATGAGAAGAATGCTTTAAAGGAGAAATTTCCTGGAAACAGTATTCCTTCTAACAAAGTTGGTGGATATTCTGTTCTTGACGCAAATGGCGAAAGAGGAAGTGATGATGCAGGCTAGCTCAGGACATCAGTCCATTGCCACGTACATTGCTTTTGAAAAGAATGGTTTAAAGAGTTTTATCTTCCACCCAGATTTTGAATGTACTCAACTCACTCATATGGGGAAACAACGGGGATCATTGTTAGTTCAAAGAATAATAAAGGGGTATAAAGAGGAAAACAGCATTTTATAATCAATAAAGGAATAAATACTATAATGTCCTGTTTTTAAAAAATTACCCTTATCTTTATATGCCGTCATTCTTTGATAGATATCTTCTCATTCAAAAATATTGAAATCCATCAACTTTGCTAACATGTCACACTGCGTTACAGAGAAAATAAATAAAATTGCTTTTCTTTAGGATTTGACAGATTAAAATTTTTTGCAGTAGAGAAACTGTCCTTTGGAAGATACGTTGTTCCTGTGATTAGTAATTGCTTTCTTTCTGATAAATGAAGTATACAGTAAATGTTTCCTGACTGAATGCATGCATTCGTAAAAATGTATTCATTTTATAACTGCTAAGAAATTGTTTGGAAAGGAATCAGGGTATTCCATCTCACAAGACAATGTCCAAAGACAGGAAAGAAAAGGTACACAGACTCGTCTTCCTAAATGCCCCCTTTTGTATTTATTCTTGTTTTCAGTGTACCATAGCTCCAATTCTATTTTGAGAAAAACTTTTGGAATGTTAAGTTGATATGGAAATGTGAAGATCACTAGTCTGTTGCTTTGAAATCCTGTCATATTTCTATTTTTTTATGTTTACCACACCCCCAGAATCAAATAAAAGGAATGAAAGAACTGACATATAGAAAGAAGGATGGATAGACAGACAGATGGTTGTGCGAAAGCAAATGTAGAAAAATGATAATTAAAGAATCTAGATAATGGTATATAGATGTTTTAATACAATACCTTTTATTTTAATGTATATATGTTTGAGATTTTCTTTCTTGTTTTTTTAGATTTTCCATAAGAGAATGTCAGGGGCAGGGGAGTCTTTCAAAACAGCTTGGCTTTTTTTTTTCTTTTAATGGAGTGTTTGATTTTGAATAATAATCAAATTGTTTATATTTATTGGTCCATTCAGTTTTTCTGTTTATTTTTAGAATATTTTGGTAACTTATACTTTCCTAGACAATTGTCCATTTTATTTATCAAAGTTGATGGCATAAATTTGCTTATAAACTTGTTTGCTTGTAGAGTTGTATCACTTTTTATTTCTGATATTCTTTGTGCTTTCTCTCTTATTTTTATCAGACTTAACAGGTCTATTTTATTAATCTTTTCCAAGAGCCAGCTTTTGTGCTTCTTCTCAAAGTTGTTTTCTATTTCCTTAATTTCTGCCTTTATATTCATTATTTCTTTATACTTTATTACAATTGTTCTTTTTCAGACTTCTTTTCTATTATATTTGCAATCTTTTTTGTTTTTAAATAAATCCACTTATAGTTTAAAATTTCCTCTTTCTACTCATATCCAAAAAGATATTTGCACACCAATGCTCATAGCAGCATTATTCACAGTGCCAGGACATGGAAGCAACCAAAGTGTCTTGGATAGATGATTGGCTAAAGAAGCTATGGTACATATATACAATGGAATATTACTCAGCCATAAGAAGAGATGAAATACTGCCATTTGCAACAACATGGATGGACCTTGAAATAATCATACTAAGCAAAATAAGCCAGACAGAAAAAGTTGAAAATATATGATAATCATTTATATGTGAGATATAAACCTAAAAGCAGCAAATGAACAGGACAAACAAACAGAGGCTCATGGACATGGACAATGCACTAGTGGTTACCAGAGGAGAGAGGGAAAACTAAAAAATCAAATAATGATGATGATGATGATGATGATGGTGATGATAAATTAATCGGTTTAAAAAAGGAAGATAAGTTATGGAATCCTAAATATTTCGCTGAACCTTACATTATGATTATCACATCAAATACTTCAGTAAGCACTTGAAACAGTGTATGAAAATAAAATTCTATTATCCATTTACTAAAAAAAAAAAATTTCTCTTTCTACTTTTATTGCTTTTTTGCTGTTTCTATGTTTTCTCCCCTCATTTACCCATGAATTATTTAGAAGTGAGGTTTTCCGGTTTCCATTCAGTTGGAAATATGTAGTGGGGTAACATTTTTCATTTCTAATTTTATTAGAAATTGTATCTAATTTTTATTTTATTATATTGATTCCAATTTTATCAGCGTGATTGTCCTCTAACAAAATTTTTTGAAACCTCTTTTTCTAAGAATAAGATAGATTGGATACACTACCTTTAGTTTATAAAACAGGTAAATGTATAGTCTTAAAAAAAACAGCTAATATTTTACACAGCACTTAACAATTTTCTGGGAGTTTTTAGCACATCCTCTGAAATTGGTATTATCTTGCTCATTTTATCGAGAGGAAAACAGATGGAATTTTCTGTGGCTTACCTGATGTCATATACTGACACATAGTGTTTTCCATGCTTATAGTCATAGAAAATGAATTAAAAATGTATAAACTGATTTGACACATAAAGAGATAAGCTTTCATTTTCCTCTGCATTCACTGATATGAGTATCTTGCTCCCCAGGGGTGAGGAATAAATGGCATGCTCTTATGTTTAGATTGAAAGTGGTAGGAATAAAAATTTAATAAGAACGATGTAGCTGGGAGATGTGCCCTTTTGTTCCAGGTAACAAAAGAACTCACACCTACCTAAGTTTTATTCCATGTGCTTTTCTGTTAACAAAGAAACTTGTTATGCTGCTCATGTTGTACTATTGGAAGCAATCCAGTGATCTGATAACCCAAAAAGAATTTTGAAACTCTCTAGGTTTTTATTCTTCATCATTATTACTTTGTCCTTGGGGGAGAAAAAAACATTTTTTCCTGCATATCTAAGTTGTAACTGTATATATTCTGAAAGCTATTTTGGGGTTATTTATAGTGACACACTATAAATGTTAAGGTGCTCTCTATATCTTTCATCCCCTAAAGGGAACTGCTGGCCCTAGGAGCTTTTGTTTAATTATTTATAAAGCTTGCTTTTCTCCTTAATATTTTATGAAATGCTTTGTATATGTAACTGAAGCAGCTGTTGTCATATTTTTTCTCTAGGATAGCAACTCCAGAGGTATTTCTGCTGGCCTTTCTAGTTTGTGTGTGCTTGCTTTCTGTCTGCATAAGGAAACTCCTACCAATTAGTGTAGCACTTTTATTTTTTTTAACAATTCATAAAATACAGTGTTATCCTATATTTCTTTGAAAATTGAATTGTCTAGTACAGCCATTCTTAATATCTTGAAGACTAACCAAAAAAGTAAATTTAATAAAAGGAAGGGAGAAAAATCCACGATCATCTCAAAAGACACAGGAAAGGCATTTGATGAAATTCAGCACTCTTTTATTATAAAAACACTCAGCAAATTAGAACTCAAGGGGAACTTTTAACATGATAAAGGACATTTATGAAAAATCTGCAGCTGATATACTCAATGGTGAAAGACTAAAAACTTTCTCCACTAAGATCAGGGACAAGACAAATGCTCACTACTGCTGTTCACCATTATACTAGAGACCTTGTCAGAGCAGTTAAGCAAGAAAAAGCAATAGAAGACATCCAGATTGAAAAGGAAGAAGTAAAATTATCTGTATTTGCAGATGACATGTTTTATATAGAAAATCCTACAGAATTCATAAAAAAAAGTACTAGAGCTAATAAACAAACTCAGCAAAAGTTGCAGATGCAAGATCAAAACACAAAAATCAGCTGTATTTCTATACTCCATCAATGAATGAACCAAAAGAAAATTAAGAAAACAATTCCAACTATAATAATATCTGAAGAATAAAATATCTAGGAATAAATTTAACCAAAGAGGTGAAAGATTTATACCTTGAAAACTGCAAAACTTTGCTGAAAGCTATTAGAGAAGACCTAAGTAAATAGAAATAATAAATGTTTATGCATTAGAAGATTTTATATCACTAATACTGCAATATCCCCCCAAAGTAATCTACAAGTTCATTGCAATCCCTATCAAAATTCCAATGACCCTTTTTTTTGCAGAAATGGAAAAGCCTATCCTCAAATTTATACGGAACTTCAAGGGGCCATAAATAGCCAAAACACACTGAAAAGGAAAAAAAGTTGGAGGATTCACACTTCCCAATTTCAAAACTTACTGCAAAATTATAATAATCATTATAGTGTGATACTAGCATAAGGGTAGACATGTAGACCAATAAAATAGAATTGAGAGTTCATAAATAAACCCAAACATCAATGGCTTGTAGATTTTTGACAAGATTGCCGAGGCCATTTGATGAAGAAAGAATAGTCTCTTCAACATAAGGTGCTGAGACACAGGATAACCACATGCAAAAGAATTAAGTTGAACCCCTATCTCACTTTATGTGCAAAAATTAACTCAAAATGGATCAAGTTCTGAAACTACAAAACTACTAAAGAAAACATAGAGGTAAATCTTTAGGACCTTGGATTTGGTATGATATTCTTAGATTTGACATCAAGCACAAGCAACAAAAGAAAAAATAGATAATTGGACTTCATCCAATGAAAAGCTTTTGTGCATCAAAGAACATTATCAAGAATGAGAAAAAAACAACCCACAGGATAGGAGAAAATATTTACAAATCATGTGTCTAATAAGGATTTAATACCCAAAATATATTTAAAATTCTTACAACTCAACAACAAAAAGACAGACAACCCAATTTAAAAATGGGCAATAGACTTGAATAGACAATTCTCTAAATATATATAAATGGCCAAGAAGCAAAGATATCCCACATTATTAGTTATTAAAGAAATGCAAATCAAAACAATAGTGATATACAATGTTCCACCCACTAAGATGGCTTTAATAATTAAAAAAGAAAACTAACAAGTGTTGGCAAGGATGTAGAGAAATTAGAACCCTCATACATTGTTGGTAGGAATGTAAAACGGTACAGTCACTGTGGAAAACCGTTTGGCATTTCCTCAAAAAGTGAAACACAGTTACCATATGACTTGGAACTTCCATTTCAATTTTTGTTCAAATAAAAATTTATATGTAGGTGTTCACAGCAGCATTATTCATAATAGCTAATAAGTGGGGAAAAAAACTAAATGTCCATCAACTGATTGGATAAATAAAACATAGTATACCCATACAATGGAATATTATTCCTCCATAAAAAGGAGTGAACTGTTAATACATCATACAACGTAAGTCCTACAGAATAAAAAATATAAATATCTATTACCATATTATAAGATGCTATTACAGGCTGAATTGTGTCCCCCTAAAATTCATATGTTGAAGTCCTAACCCCTGTTACCTCAAAATGTGACTATATTTGGAGGCACAGCCTTTAAAGAAGTTATTAAGGTAAAACAAGGTGATGTGGGTGGGCTCTAATCCAATATGACTGGAGATTATGTCCTTGTAAGAGGAGATTATGACACAAACAGACACAGAGAAGGAGGACCATGTGAAGACACCAGAAAAAGATGGCCATTGATAAGCCAAGGAGAGAGACCTACAGAAGAAACCAACCCTACCAGCACCTTGATCTTGGACTTCTGGCCTCCAGAACTATGAGGAAATTTTATGTTGTTTAAGCCACCCAGTCTGTGATACTTTTTTATGACAGCCCTAGCAAACTAATACAAATGCTTATTCTCATCATTAAACAAAGAAATGGAAATTAAAATCACCATGAGATTCTATTTTACACCTATGACAAAAGTAAAGGTAGACAGGAGTGAATGATGGTGAGAATATGGATTAACAAAAACTCATACACTACCCTAAGGGGTAGAAATTTGTACATCCAACTTAAAAACATTTGATGTTATCTAGTCAGTTTAAAGATGTACTTGACTTCTGACTCAGCAGTTCCACTCCTAAGAATATATCTTAGAGAAATTCTTGCACATGTGTATCAGGAAACTTTTGGGAAAATATTTATAGCAGCTTTCTTTATAAAAGTTGAGAAAGCTAGAAACAAGTAACTGTCCACTGGCAGTAGGATGAATAATGGATTACAATGTAGCAGTAAAATTAAAGATCTTTAGGCACATGCATTAATATGGATGAGACTTACAAATATAATGTTGAGCAAAAAAGCGAGCTGCTAAAGAATATACACACTGAGATACCATTTATACAGAGTTTAAAAATATCCAAGAAAACAGTATAGTTTTGAGATACATCATATGTAGTAACACTATTTAAAGGAAAAAAAAGTGAGAATGATAAATTTCAGTAGGGCGGTTACCTCTAGAGCATGTATTACCGGAGGGGATGGGGTGGTTTGCAAAAAATTCTTAGATATCACAATGTGCACAGTACATAGACATATATACAGTATATTTGTGGTATTAAAATTTAATCAAATCAAGTGCATAGGGAAAAAGTGTCTAAAACAGCTCCCTAGGGCAAGGAGTGGGGGTGATAACATTTTTTTAAAAAGTTGAGTAACACTGCTTTAGAAGGATAGAAGTTGAGAGAATACAATAAGGAGAGGATATATAGTTTTTCAACAATATCGGTAATGTTTTATTTAGTCTCAGCGGTGGATACCTAGGTGTTCTTAAACAACTTTATTGAATGATACTTAGGCAAAGTCACTGTGCTAGGTGCTGAAGAAAACAGTGATAAGATTTTAAGGCCTAATCTCTGTTGTCACAAGGAATGACAGAGGGTATCAGAAAGGAACTGAAGGGAAAGATTACAAGAAGGATGAGGAAACTTGAGAGTGAGAAATAATGTTCATTATCTTAATTGTGGTGATGTCATTACAGGTGTATAGATATGTTAAAACTTATCAAATTATATACTTTAGAAATGTTTATAAAAATACAGTTCATGCATGTCAATTATACCTCAGTAACATCTTTAAAGACAGAGAGATTGAACATATATCCTAGAGAAAATGAAAAATTTATTTTCACACAAACTTGCACACAGATGTTCATATAGTAGCTTTATTCATAATAGCTCAAAACCGGAAACTGCTTAAATGACCTTGAATGAGTGAAGGATCAAACAAAATGTGCAATGTCTATACTATGGAATACTACTCACCAATAAAAAGGAACAAACTGTTGATATATGTAACAACTTGGATGGACTTCAAGGAAATTATACTGAGTGAAAAAAGATAATCTCAAAAGATATATGCTACATGATTCCATTATATAACATTTGTGAAATAACATTCGTAGAGATAGAGAACAGATGGGTGGTTGTCAAGAATTAGGAATGGGGAGAGTAGATATTGCTATTATGGAGCAGCACAAGGAAGTCTTACAGTGATGATGGTTCAGTTAAGTATCTTGATTGTGATGGTGGTTACAGGAAGGTATTGTGCCTGTGATAAAATTGTGTAAACATCTATGCATACACACCCCCAGATGAGTGCATATATAACTGGTGAAATCTAAATAAGCTGCCTGCTTTTGTGCCGGTGTCAATTTCCTGATTTTGATATTTACTATAGTTATGCAAGATGCTGACACTGGGAGGTCCACGGGACCTCTCTGCAACTTCCTTTAGAAATAAATTGAGAGAACGATGACAAACCCAGTACCTCTAGTGTCCAGATTTTGTTTTCTGAATACTTTCTCCTACTCAAAAAACAAAACGCAATAAACAAGCAGACAGAAAAGACTTTTGGGGAAAATAAGACTGATTCTATTTTGGGGACATGAAATATGTTATAAACCTTAAATAATCTGTCATAATAGAAAGCAAGGAAACTATCAAAACTATCAAAACCACTAGGTAATGTCAAGAGGACTCAGGATGTGATCTTGCTAGCCAAAGTTGGGATGATTTTAGCATCAATTATGATAAATGCAAAGAATTAAAACACATTGGATATTTTTAAATTCATAACTTCATAATTATAATTTATTAAAGATATAACTGGTCATTTTGGGGAAGGTTGCTAGGGAAAAAACTCAATTTGAAAACTAGATAATAAAGGGAAAGAATTAAGCATTTATCCTGTCTTATACAAACTGTAGTTCAAGGTAACTAAATAATTGACTTGGATAGTTTCTCTTATGGAAATATTTCAACTAATAAGTAACAAAAGAATGATAGAATTCCTTGATAAAATGATAGCAAAATCTCTAGTTTGTGCAACCCCTAATGGATTTAGGCATTTAGGATTTAAGCCCGTTCTACTATTTTCCTTAGGGTTGCTTTGCAAATTACCATAAATTTGGGGGCTTAAAACAACATAAATTTATTTTCTTCAAATTCTGGAGGCTAAAATTTAGAAATCAGAGGTAAGCAGGCCTGCACTCCCTCCAAAGGCTTTAGGGAGAGAATCAGTTTCTTTCCTCTTTCAACTTCTTGTGTCTCAAGGCATTCCTTGGCTTGTGGTCACATCACTGTGTTTCCTTCTGTATAGCTTTTAGAAGGACACTTATCATTAGATTTAGGATGCATTCAGGGAGTCCAGAATGATCTCGTTAGCTCAAAATATTGAACTTAGTTACATCTGCAAAGAGCCTTTTTCCAAAGGAGGTAACATTCACAGGTTGCAGGGATTAGGACACAGATATATCTTTCGGAGGCTGTCTTTCAGCCCACTACACCTGTTAATATCAGGAAAAGAGGCAAACCTCATGAAAGTAAACACACCAAAACAAAACAAAAATCTAAATGCAGTCAAGCTTCACTTTATAGGACATATGGAAACAGAACACTACAAGGATGCAGTCAACAAAATTCAGACTGTGAGAAACTACAGAACAAAAACCCAGTTTCTTCAACAAATAAATTGCAAAGGGAGAAAAAAGAGATGGAGGAAGAAACCTGCATAAGAACCTAAGCAACATCATCCAGTTGCATTGAGAGACCTGATTTTGACCCTGATTTGAAAAACTCTAAAAAATATGAAACAATCATGGAAATTTGAACATATTGTTTGTTTTATAAGTATTTATTGTAAATTTTAATATGGATATGTTTTTTAAAGTGTCCTTGTCATTTAGATATCACACTTAAATATTTATGGTTGGAATGATATGTCTGTGATTTCTTTCATATAATTGGGAGTGGAAGAGGTAGGTAAGTTTATAGATTAAACAAGATTGGCCATGAGGGGATATTTTTGGAAGTTGTTTAATGGGTATATAGGGATACACTATACTGTTGTTGTTACTTTTATATATGTGTTTGAAATTTTTCATAACAAAAAGTTAAAATTTTTAAAAGTTTAAACTTTGCCCTCCAAAAAAAGTGTGTAAAAAAAAAGTTTGTAGTGCTTGAGAGGATAGGTATGGCAACTTAGAAGGATGATTCTCTTAGTTTTTTCTGCATGATAATTAGTGAGGCTCTCAGGACTCTGTCAAGAGCTTTCACAGGTAATCTAGCTTAAACTGGAATCCAGGAAACGAACAAAACATATTCCCTTCGACATTATGTTTATTCGGCCAGCCTTCCCTAACCAAATTCTCCCAACCACTCCTCACCCCATCCCACTCCTTCTGTCTGGATTGAATATCACCTTCGTTTATGCCTGCCTAGTACCCTCTACATACTTCCATAGTGTATTTTAATTGGGTAATCCTTGTAGATGCTAACTTTGATGATCTATCTTTATTCATTTATATATTCCTTCTCAGCTCTACATTTAACATTGGGCCTGATAAGCTCTCAATAAATGGTTGTTGAATGAAGGGCAGGAGAGGAATAGAGAAAGAACTGGGATTGTACTGGTAAATAAAATGCAAAATACACCTCCTCCTTTATCCATCACCTCAATAAACCCTTTTCCCAGGACTACTAAGGTATAGCTACAGAGCTACTTTAAACTGTTTTTGTCTTTTGTTTATCCGCTGGCAGAGGTACTAATGAGCTGTAATATACTGCAAATGAAAGATAAGTAAAGAGTAAGCAGTGTAGCAAAATGGGTTTCTGCATAATCAAATGTTGCTGATTTCCATTCTTTCCTGGGGTATATGATGCAATAAATTCTTTTCAGATGACTGTCTTTCTGTGCTATTTATTTTGCTACTTTCTGTGTATCAGGATTCACCTTCTATATAAATTGCTTTCTAGTTTGTCTTCTTGGTATACTTTATGATGGTAATTAGCATGTAACCTTCTAGAAAAGGTGGCAAGAAGTACTATAAAAATACTATTTTGTGGTACAGATGAGGTTATCTGGCAGTTTCCTAATGGATGGCAATCTCCATAAAACAGACTGTGAGAAGCCTACAAAACTTTAGACTGGGAGAAAACTAAGAGACTAATGTGCTTCTCTATTTGCGTGTATGCGTGCACACATACACACACACACACACACACACAAATAGCTTTTCGTATAATAGCTATCTTCTTGCCATCTTAAAATACAGTATATTGTCTAGTCCCAAAACCTGGGCTAGTTCCTAAACTAGTACTTTCCAAATTTAGATTCTTGAGAAAATAGTACACAAGTAACAACTGGTTTCTAAAGTGGGAAAAAAAAAAAGTGTAATTATCATTTTTTTTTTGACCATGTAGTGTTGGAATGATTTTTCATTTTGAAAAACAGCAGAATAAATCTTAAACCTTAAAATGTGATTACTAGGAATTTAAACCTGATTAAAGACTTAAAGATATTTTATTTTCTCTTTAGGTGGTACGGGACTATAATCTTCAGCTGTTTCTACAAGAGAATGCTGTATTTCACAAACCCCAGCCCTTCCAGTTCCAACCTTGTGACAGTGATACTGTAAGGGAATTCCACATTTTCATTTCATTTGTTTGTAAGCTATGTTTGTGCTCAAATAACTATTATCTTTGGAATAGATAGAAAAAGCTAAGTATGGCTTATTAAATTTATAACAAACTGTGAGGATACAGAGAAACTTACATTTCTTCTTCATAAAATATGATTGACACACTCAATATCTTTATGCGTATAACTTCCTACTAAATTGGGTTAAATTATAAGACATTACTGAAAATGTGAAAAGTGAACTTAGGGAAAAAGAAAAAAATTCAGTAAATTTTTTTTCAGTTTAAATATAAATTATACCTTCTATCCATGAAATTGTTCACATGTATATATACCTTTTCAAAGAAACCAGTGGTTAAGTTTTAATCAGAATACAATTAATAAATAGAATAATGAATATGTGCATGCAAATATTTTGATTGGTTTTATACAAAATTATAGGCCCTTTATAATTTCTTTCAGATTTCTTAGAATGATAAAGTATTAACACAGATGCCAAATTGGCACTTTCTACAAAGCAGACATTAATCATCCATTTTTACCCTTTAGTTTACTCTATGAAAAATGCCATTTTTGAATTTTAAAAAAGAACCGAAATACCAATTTGATAACAAAAAAAAAAAATTAACTTCTACAAGGTGAGAGGGCACATGTGTAGCATATATCTATGTGCTAGCATATCTAGCACATTTTCTCAATGTAGGCTAGCCAAAAGGATAATCAGATTATACTGGTAGGGTCTGTTGGTAAATGTAGAATCAAAATCAAGGGAGTTTATGATATCATAGTTTAATAGTATCAGTTTAATAGAAACCTTTGCTAGAGCTATCTTCATTACTTTTCTTACTAAATTTTAAGTAACCCTTTTTGTGGCTATAAAAAAAAAGCATTTTCTTCTAGATTATACCCTTGTCCTTTACAGTAGTGTTTTTTTTATTCAATCAGCTTTTGCTTACTGATTCAGTGACATTGTCCTATAATTGACTGATTTGAAACCTGGGAGGAATGAAGCAGAGCGTTAGAAAATAGAGTATGGACAAGTTTGCCAAGCTTGACTTAAAATTGCGACTAATTTGCTCATTTTCCTCAGAAAATCAGAATAACAGTGACTCTCATCTCACTTGTCCAAGCCTAACTGCAGCCCTAAATCCTTTGTTGTTTCTAGACACTGTGCTAAATGTTCTTAGCTGTGTGTCCCTGTTTGCCTTAAAATTTTAACTCTATGCTGTTTTCTGTCCTTGTGCAATCTTTATTGGGCAGAGTTTAAAAGCTGCCCAACTGGTGGATATTGAGCTCTCCCCTGTCAGTGCTCTGAGAATGACCATAGCTGAGGTATATGGGGTTGTGGGTCAAGGGTGGGAGGACTGGGATGTGTGGGTTTGCATGTCAATGAAGGGCGGGACCTGGTATTGGAATGAAAGATATATGTATAAGGGACCACTGAATGCATAAGATTGGGCTTTCCATTTTCCTTTATAAATTAGGGATTTCCCTTTCTATTTATAATGAAAAGATTGAACTTCTCATTTTTTATCTTGTCTGAAGCACTTTAGTTTTCCTTAACAGGAGTGCTGAAAAGAACCTTAGAGCTAACCTTGCCTTTATTAAAGGAAAACTGAAGCCTAGAACGGAAAACAGACTTGTCCATAGTGATATAGTGAGCAAATGGCACATTACTGTCCTGATGGCAGTATTAATGTTCTTTCTGCATGCTACTCTGTTTTCTGAAAGAAATGTTGAGCATTTGGGGAGCAATTAATTTTTTCATAATGGAAAAAGATAAATGCCCATACTTTTATAAAAATTATCCCAGATTGTTAACCATCGAAAAAGCTTTTAGAATAATCATTTTTTAAAAAATGTTTTTAACTGCAAGATATTTTTGCATGTACTTTTTGTTTTGTTGTAAGTTAGGTATTCTTACTGCCCACAAGAAATGAAATCCCAAATAATTAATTATTACAGTACTCAGTTTAGACTAGTACTGTTTTTGCATGTGAGAATGGAGCCATTGTTTACTTGCTTTTCTGGTTTCCTCTTGGAGTTGGTAGCACTAAGTCTGTCATGGAGTGGAGAGCACCTGTTGGTGCTCATTAGCCCACTCTTCCTGTCAGGTGAGTAGAGGACATGTAGGAAAGACTAATCACCACTGTCTTCTGTTGTATTTCTAAAATTGCTGTTCTTCCTGTTCTGTTTTGAAGCACATTTCAATGCAGCAGACACTGAGCATATGGACTATCACCATCTGTAGCCCAAACATATTTTAGACCTATTTACCTGTTCCCAAAATGTTGCTCAGTAATAAAAAATAAATTTTTCCATCAATTGCCTCCTTTTTCATCAACTCTACTCCCTACAGTTTCATTCTCTTTAAGATCTTTCAATAAGTTTTTAGTCTTGTTTATGATTTATTCTTTGGGCTATCAAGAACTTAAGAATTATTTGGGGGTTTTTTTTAACAGTAATGAGAAAATTTTTTGTTTCAAATAATTTTCAATTGGATCTTTAACATTAACAAACCATTTATTGGATACTTAATATATATACATACTATAAGAGGATGTTTAAAATATGGCTAAATTTTATCCTAATGACCTTTATGAGATAGGAGACATCTTCACCAATTTTCAGATGTAACTAAGATCAGATTAACATACCCAAGATCATAAAGCCAGTAAGTGGCATAGAAAGTATTAAAACTAGATCTGTCTGACTTAAAAACCTATACCTGGGCTCTTTAGAATACACCTAAATTACCCTTATATATCAGATTCTTCTGACTAATGTAGATTGCCTTTGCATCTTCATCCAGGGTTTAACATTTTAAACTCTGACTTCTGAGGACAGATATAAATTGAAATGCCTAGATCCTTTTGCAAAGCAAAATATAACACTGAAGTTAATTCCCAGATTCCTAGTCCCCCCCAAATTGAATCAGAGTATAACATATAATTGTAAAATTAATTAGCTTTTGATTTGTATTATTTTGTTCTGTTTCAATTCTTTTATCATTGTATAATCTAGGTTTAGCTGAAATGTCTGCATAGAGTAAAAGTGTTTCAGCCTTGCCTATCCCAACAAAAATATTAAAATTTTATCAAATTCTACTTTACCAATTTTGAGCAAAAGTCAGTTTTCTAAGACCATCCTAGTATAATAAAATTTTGCTTTTTTTGTGTTAAAATTCTCTGTGGGTAATTTATATTTAAGAAATTGTTTTCTTTCCTAATTGTTTTAATAAAGATATTTTTTTCTTAGTTTCTTGAGAGTTTAGAGAAAGTTCAGATAGTTTAGAGGTTAAGGGCTCTGAGTCTGGAATCAGACTTGTATAATCAAAGCTGTAACATTTAACATCTGGTAGACACTGGAAATTTTACTTAATCTCTCTGAGCCTCAGTTTCCTTTTCTATAAACTGTCTGTACGACCCATCTCAAAAGATTGTTATAAAAGTATGTGAAGTACTTTCCTTAGTACCTTGCACAGTAGGGCTTAACCATTACTATTGTTTATTTAGATTTTACAGTTTGTTCTTTGTGAAACATAATCATAGCATTTTAGGGCTAGAATAAACCCTTAGTGATCATTTGATCTAGCATCACTATCTTTCATGTGACATTAAAGCCCAAATGAAGGGTAAAAGCTAGTTCGAGTTTTGATGGTAAGTTGGTAATGGGCCTGAAACTAAAACCCAATATCTTGCAGGGCAGAGAGTTTGTATTGCTGTTATTGTATTGTTTATTTTTTGTTGTTGTTGTTGTTTTCACTCTATCCACTGTGTAATCCCATTGAAATTATTGAGTCATTTCCATTTTTACCTATGCAACTATTAGTGTCATAATAGGTTAGCATGAATACTTTTTCTTCTAGCTTAGCCTAGCTTAGCTTTCTTCACATCCCAGATGGATCAATCCACAGTATTAGAGATGAAGTTTTAATGTTCAGCAATGTAAGACCAAAAAACTCTGGTCATTTATGATTTCATACTCCCCTCTAGTTTTCTGCTAATATCCCACAGTAGTGGAGCATGTATCGTGTTTTGAGTGCTGATGAAGTGAAGGCTCTCAGATCCACCTACAAAATGGTAGTGATTTCTGTAAGGATAACAGTGCCTTCTCTCTGTTTTCTCTTGTGTTGTAGAGCCGACAATTAGAATCAGAAACTGGAACCACAGAGGAACACAGTCTAAACAAGGAGGCTCGGAAATGGGCCACACGCGTGGCACGTGAGCACAAAAACATTGTTCACCAACAACGAGTAAGTGTAAAAAAGAGTCTTAAGCTATATTTAGCTTAAGCCAAATGTCTAAACAATTTAAGGAGTTGAATTTCATTAATGTGAAAAATATCCTGTATATGTTTCTTCTGTAATTTCTCAGCACTCAGCAGTATGCTGTCAGCTATTTACTTAGGTTGGAAATTCCTGAAGCCCTCTAACAGCAACGCAGTAATTCATCTGTTTGCCATAGAAAGTGCCTAAAAAAGGCTAGTAATAGTGTATTATAGTCTCTTGGGCAAGACACACATAGATTGAATTTGGCTTTCCATCTCCAAGACAGATTTTTTGAAGACACAGTTAGATATTCCATGAAAATGTATCTTCACGAGTAAATTAAAAGTGCTGAGAAATTATTTTAGCTATAGTAAAAATTTTCTCAATTTCCATTTGTTTAGAACTTTATTCTTCTCTTTCTTTATCTCCATATCCAACTTCTTAAAAGAATTTTCCATATTTAATATCTATATTTCCTAACATCCAACTTACTTTTTAGCCCATTACATCTGGGCTTTTCCTCCTTCCCTTTCCCGTACACCACTTCACAGAGACTGCACGTGCCAAAATCACCAATGACGGGCACTCTGATCTCTCATCTTACTTAACCTATTGGCTGTTTCATCACAACTGATAACTCCTTTTATCTTGAAACATTCTCTTTTCTAGTCATACATGATATAACATTGTCCTGTTTTACCTTCTGCTGCTCTGGCCAATCCTAGAGTCTTTTTCTAGGTTTTTCTTTGCCCGTCTCACATTTAAATATTTAAATTCCTTAGATTTCTGTACTAGACTGTCTGCTTGTCTTATTCTTTATTCCCATTATCGGCAGTCTCACGCAATCCTATTCACCAACAGGTAATAAATTAATATTTCCAACATTGGGCCTTTGTTCTGTGTATCCATATATCTTCTTGCCTGCTTTGACATCTACTTTGCACTATCTCACAGGCATCTCAAATTCAGTGTTCCACTTATCTAAAGCTACATACCAAAACACTCAAACTTAATGCCAAAAAAAAAAGCATTTTTTTATATTGTCTCTTACTACTCTGGGGATTGGGTGGGCTCAGCGTGGCAGTTCTCACTTGAGGGTCTCTCATTGTAATCAGTGACCAGTGCTAGAATCATCTCATAGGCTTTCTCACTGAAATATCTGCTGTTTGGACCAAGAAGATTTGAACAGCTGGGAACTAGAATAGCTAGAGCTTCTTGTGCATCTATCTTTCTGTGGTCTCTACATATGACCTCTCCAGTATGGCAGCTTCAGCTTAGCCTTACTTCTTACCTAGTAGCATAAGGCCCCAAAGGTATGAGTCCCAAGAGTGAGCCACAAAGAAGCTATATCCTCTTTTTCTGACGTAGCGTCGGGAATAATATAATATTAGTTATGTCACATTTTTATCAATTGAGGCAGTCATAAAGGCCTATCCTGGTTCAAGGAGAGAGGACATAAACTCCACTTCTTGGTGGAGAAATAGCAAGGTTCCAGAAAAACATGTGGAATAGGAAATATTATAGTTGCTATTTTTAAAAAATCATAATCTGCCACAGTCAACCTTCTGCCATAACAGTTTGCACCTTTCTTGCATGCAAAATATAACTCTCCTCTTTACCGCAAGTCCTCCAAAGCCTGGCATCAGACTTCAGCTTGTAATCTAGAATCTCATCATCTAAATCAGATTTAAGGACAGATAAGCTTCTTGGGTTCAGTTCCTCTAATATAGTTTATCTCAGTTAAAGAATTTGTGACCTAGAGAGACAAGTTATCTGTATACCCACACATCCAATAAATGGTGATGAGATTAATTACTGAAGCTTTATATGTAGAAATATAAAGCACATAAAGAGATTTTTTTCCTACTAGAAAGCTTGACTATATTTGAAAGTAAATGTTTGAATATTAAAAATAAATCTGCTTCCTCTCTCTTTTATCAAGGCATGTTGTGTCTTTCTGGGAGGTGGAGACAATCAGCTTTCAATAACTTTTCAGTTCTTTATAGTATAATCTGTGATAGGCTTTAATCTAGTAAAGTATATTTTAAGCAATAAAATTAGGGTTTGTTTTTTTTTTAAACACTAAAATCAGTTCTACTTTTGGCCATGATGAAGTAACTGAGATCACACTTACCTTCCTGCATAAACAACTATAAAATTGTTCTAAATATATGAAACAAACATTTTCAGACATTGGACAGTAGTAAATAACAGGATTATGAAACCTGAAGGGGAAAATAAATTAAATTAGCCCTATAATTTCCCAGGCTTTCCACCTGAAGGCACTTTCCCTTTTACAGTACAGAGAGAGAGACTGAAGCAGAGCACCACAGTCTTGCTGAGGTGAGAAGATAGAGATCAGAGTTCAGAGAAGCTGAAGTGGCATGAATTTTCAAGGCAGAGTACTAGACTGCAGGGAAATGCAGAAAAATAATTCCAAAAATCTATATAGGTCTCCCTTTAGTCCGTTGTTGAATACTAAACCACACATGCATAGAGTGAAACCCCACAAGACCATGTAAAGAAAAACAATGGAATTATAGGATGAACAATTCCCAGAGTTCGCATCGAATGGGGACACATTCAAGGTCTGACCAGCCGACTCGAGAGTACTCATGGATCACCTAGGGTATCCAAGATATTACAGAAGGATCATACATTGATGGTGGGACTAAATTAACCCTAGAATAAGGCTACTTCAGAACTAACAGAGCTTTAAAACAAGCTTCAAAAAGATCAGGCTAATCCACAAGTAACTTAATTGCCTGCCAGAAAAAAATCTACTACTCTTCGGAGAAAGAAAACAAAATCCAGCATTCAGTAACATAATAACAATGTCAAGAATCAAGTAAAAATTACTACATATTAAAAGAAGCAGCAGAATGTAAACCATGACCCCCCCCCAAAAAAAGTCAATTAAAGCAGACCCATAAATGATGGAATTAGCAAATAAGGACTTTATTTTTTTAGTATTTTTTATTTTTCAGTTATAGTTGACATACAATGTTATGTTAGTTTCTCAGGTGAACAACATAGTAATTAGACATTTATATAACTTACAAAGTGATCACCAGATAAGTCTCTTACCCATCTGACAGCATACATAGTTACTGTAATATTACTGACTATATTCCCTATGCTATACTTTATATCCCCATGACAGTTTTTATAACTGGCAATTTGTACATCTTAATCTCTTCCCCCTTTTCACCCTAACCCCTTCTCCCATCTGGCAGCCATCAAAATGTTCTCTGTATCTATGAGTTTGTTTCTGTTTTGTTTATTCATTTATTTTGTTTTTTTTTAGATTCCACATATAAGTGAAATCATATGGTATGTGTCTTTCTCTGTCTGACTTATTTCACTTAGCATAATACCTTCTAGGTCCATCCATATTGTCACAAATGGCAAGATTTCATTCTTTTTTATGGCTGAATAATATTCCATTATATAAATGTACTACATCTTCTTTAGCCATGCATTTATGGGCACTTAGGTTGCTTCCATATCTTAGCTATTATAAATTGTGCTGCCATGAACATAGAGGTGCATAGATCTTTATGAGTTATTGTTTTAGTTTTCTTTGGATAAATACCCAGAAGTGCAATTGCTAGGTCAAAAGGTATATCCATTTTTAATTTTTTGAGAAACTTCCAGACTATTTTCCATAGTGGCTGAACCAATTTGCAATCTCACCAACAATATATGCGGGATCCCTTTTCTCCTCATGGGTGCCAACACTTGTTCTTTGATTTATTGATGATAGCCATTTTGGCA
>NW_006441394.1:32220-49009 GCF_000325575.1 Pteropus alecto
AGTACTATGGCTTTGTAGTATAGTTTGAAATTAGGAGGCGTGATGCCTCCAGGTTTGTTCTTCTTTCTCAAGATTGCATTTGCTATTCAGGGTTCTGTTTCTGTTTGTTTGTTTGTTTTCATTCCATATAAATTTTAGGATTGTTTTATTTTACTTCTGTGAAAAATGCCATTAGAATTTTGACAGGTATCTCATTGAATCTGTAGATTGCTTTGGGTAGTATGAACATTTTAACAATGTTAATTCTTCCTATCTATAAGCATGGTATATCCTTCCATTTATTTGTATCTTATTCAGTTTCTTTTTTCAGTGTCTTATAGTTTTCCAAGTACAGGTCTTTTACCTCCTTGGTTAAATTTATTCCTAGGTATTTCTTTTATGAGACTGTAAATAAAATTATTTTCTTAATTTCTCTTTCTGATAGTTATTGATGTATAAAAATGCAACCAATTTCTGAATATTAATTTTGTATCCTGCTACTTTACTGAATTCATTTATTAGTTCTAACAGTTTTAGTGGAATCTTTAGGATTCTCTCTATATAGTTTCATGTCATCGGCAAATAATGACAATTTTACTTCTTCCTTTCCAAGTCGGATGCCTTTTATTTCTTTTTCTTGTCTAATTGCTGTGGCTAGGACTTCCAGCACATGTGAACTTTAGAACAGTGAATAAACTCAAGGATTTAAAAGAAAATAAATATGAACATATTGAGGAAAGAAAAGGAATATAGACAAAAGAACCAAATGGAACTTAGAGCTGAAAATACAATATTTGAATTGAAAAATTCAATAGATTAGATGCTGCAAAAAAATAATGACAATATTTTAAAGCATAGCAAAAGAAACTAGGCAAACTGAAACAGAGAAATGAAAACTTTTTAAAAATAAAAAGAGCATCACTGACCTGTGTGGGACAATATGTGATCTGACACACTTTATGAGTTAAAAAGAGACTCCTTCGGGAGACAGAAAGAGAGGAGGAGGGAAATATTTGAAAAAAAATTATAGCTGAAAACTGTCCATATTTAATAAAAACTGTGAACCCCAAAATATAAGGAGCTCAACAAACCCAGACAGGTAAAACACAAAGATCACACCAAGCATATCATAATCAATTTGTTAAAAAGCAGTGATATTCAATGGTAGAAGATGGAAAGCATTTCCTCTAGGATCAGAAACAAGATAAGGTTGCCCCTTTTGCCACTTGTATTGAACACACTACTAGAAATCCTAACCACAGCAGTTACTGAAGAGAAAGAAATATAAAAGCCATCCAAATTGAAAAGGAAGAAATAAAATTATCCCTGTTCACAAATGGCATGATCTTAAATGTAGAAAATCCTAAATATTTTACACACACACACACACAGGTTAATAAACAAATCCAGCAAAGTTGCAGGATACAAAATTAACACGCAAAAATCAGTTACATTTTTATATGCTAACAATGAATAATCTGAAAAGGAAATTAAGAAAACAATTCCATTTACAACAGCATCAAAAAGAATAAAATACTTAGGAATAAACCTAATGAAGGATGCAAAAGACTTGTACACTAAAACTATAAAACATTGATGAAAGGAATTAAATAAGACATAAATTAATGGAAAGGCATCCTATGTTCAAGGAATGGAAGATAGCATTAAGATGACAATACCATCCAAAGTAATCTACAGATTTAATACATTCCTTATCAAAATCCCAACAGTGTTTTTTGCAGAAATAGAAAAACCCACTCTAAAAATTCATATGGAATTTCAAGGGACCTTCGATAGCTAAAACGATCTTGAAAAAGAACAAAATTGGAAGACTCATACTTCCTGACTTCAAAACTTATTACATAGCTACAGTATTCAAGACATTTGTAGTATTGGCATAAGAACAGACATATAGAGTGATGGAATAGAAGTTTCAATATTTTAAAAATATCAGTTATCTCCATATTAATCCATATGTTTAACACAATCCAAGTCAAATATCCAGCAGAGTTTGTTTGTTAGGGTTTTTTTGTTTGTTTGTTTGTTTAGAAATTGACAGATGCTTCTAAAATATATATGAGAATGCAAATGATCTAGAATAGTCAAAAACAATTTTGATAAATAAGGATAAAGTTGGAGGGCTTACTTTGCCTCGTTTTAGACATAAAACTACAGTAATCAAGATATTGCAGTATTGGTGTAAGAATACACTTATAGGTGAATAGAACAAAATAACGAGTCTAAAAATAGGCACACCACATATACGGGGTCAACTGATTTTTAACAAAGATATAATGAACTTGTAAAAATGCTAAATAAAGGTGACTAAAAATGAATCCAGCTGTGTTTTAAAAGCACATGACTAATTAAGGTGCAAGGATGATTCAACATTAGATAATTTATCAGTATAGTAAACTACATTTACAGAATAAAGATGAAAAATTATATGATTATTTTCATAGTTACCAAAAACAATGATAAAATTCAGTATCCCTTAGTGATTAAAAAATAAAACAAAATTCCCAGCTAGCTGGATAAAGACTTTTTCACTCTGATGAGGATATCTTCCTGAGGCTTATAGCAAACATACTTGATGGTTGTATTAATTCTCTATAACTACCATAAAAAACTACCATAAACTTAGTTACTTAAAAGATTATAAATTTATTTATTATCTCACAGTTCCAAGAGTCAGAAGTCCTAGTGGACTTGGTTGGTTTTTCAGCTCCAGCTCTAACAAGGCCAAAATCAAAATGTCAGCTATGCTGGCCTCTGGGGGAGAAAATGTTTCCAAGCTCCTGCAGGTTGTTGTCAGAATCCAGTTCCTTATAACTTTAGGACTGAGGTCCCTGTTTCCTTTTGGCTATTAGCTAGGAGCTACACTTAGCTCCAAGAGACCAGTCTCTCTGTTTCTTGTGCATGGGCTGCTACAACTCAGAGCCAGCAATGGTGTCTTGAATCTTTCTCATACCTGGAATCTCACTGACTTCCCTTTTGGCTCATCTCTCATCTCACTCCAGCCAGAGAAAGTTCTCTGTTTATAAGAGATCATGTGATTAGATTAGGCCCACTCAGATAATCCAGGATAATCTCCCTATTTTAGGGTCTATAATTCTAATATATCTGCAGATTATATCTTACATATACATAGTTCCAGGGATTAGGGTGTAGACATCTTTTGAAGACCATTCTGCCTACTACAGTGATAATAAGAAAATAATACCCATCATCACCACAACTTTTCAGTGTCATTTAGCCAGTGCATTAATGAATGAAAACTAAGGGTATATAAATATTAGGAAAAGGTACTTCTGTCATTATTTATAAATGATGTGATTGTGTACCTTCAAAATATAAGAGACCAAACTGTCAAACTCTTAGAAATAATAAGAGTTCAGTAAGGTGAATAGATACAAGATTATATACAAAAATCATTAGTTTTCCTATTAACTGGAAATAATATGTTGTAAAATGCAATTGGAAAAAAATAGTTACCACAGCAATAAAATACTGATGAATCAACCAGTGAAATGTCATGACCTATAAGAAGACATTTTTTCAGCCAAGAACATAAAAGAAGGCATAAGTAATTAGAGAGATGCAAAAATATGTGGATTTTATTAAATTTATGTGTAATTTCAATTCAATCTCAATGAAACTTAAAAGACATTTTTAAAGGAACTTGAAAATAATGGTTCTAAAATGTATCCGGATTTTTTTTATTGTACAAGAATAGCCAAGAACAACACTAATGAGACTTAATGTACCTGTAGTGCATACTGATACATAAAACACTGACCATAGTAATTAAAATGATCTGTGTGTGTATGGATCTTTAGATACTGATTTAAACCAATAAATCATAAAACATCATTCTGAGGCAGGCAGGGAAATTTAATGATGAACAACTTATTAAGGCTACCAAGGAAATATTGTTAGTTCTGTTAATGGCATGGCGGTTGCATTTTTTTTCCTGAAGTTTATATTTTTAAAGACTGTTACAAAAGTGTGTAAGAGTGAAATGACATGACGTCTGGAATTTGCTTTAAAACGCTTTAACAAACAACAAAAAATAGATAAAACAAATGTGGAAAAATCTTGTTAACTCTTAAATCTTGGTGATCAGTATATAGAAGTTCATCATACTAGTCTCTTTACTTTTGAGTATATTTGAAATTTTTCATAATAAAAAACTTGTTAATAATATTTCAGAGCTTTAAGGAAAGGGTTTATTCAGTAAATGGTGTTAGAGAAATTGTATATTTGAGGGAAAATGTAGATTCCTCCCTTCCACCAAATACAAAATAAATTTCAGGAGAATTAAGAGCTAAGTGCCAAACACAAGATTTTTGAAAACTGGAAAAATATAGAATTTTTTGGTATATTACAGATGGCTTCTTAAGCAAGACACAAAACCTAGGACACACAAAGGAAAAGATTGATAAATATATCCACATAAAAACTAAAAATTTCTGTAAAACAAAAGAACTTTTAAAAGTTAAGAGAAAATGAATAGAATAGGAGGAGTTGTTTGTAATGTAAATAACAGAAAAAGAACTAATATCTAGAAGGAAATATATGTAAATAATGACAGAAAGGCAAAAAAATAGAAAAGTATGTATAGAATATGAACTGCCTATTTATAAAGGTAGAAATACAGATGGCCAACAACATGTGAAATGATGCTCTCTCTATTACAGAGAAATGAAAATCTTTATGTGATAATCTTTATATATCGGCAAAAATTAGAGATGGAGAATATCCAGTGTTGGGGAGACATAGAGAAACATACTCTCATACACTACTAATAGAAGAGTAGGTACAACCTTTTGGGGGCAATTTGGTAATGTCTATTAAAATGTACAATTTCCACTTCTATGTTTTTTATCTTAAATATTCCCACATATGTTCAAAGAGTCATTGACTACATTGTTTGTATAGTACTATTTATAACATTGAGAAATTTGCAAACTCAAATAGCAATAGATTAAGAGTAAATAAAGCATGTTACAGTTAAACTATTGAATCTGTCGATTAATTAGAGAAGGAAATCAATCTATTTGTAAAAACATAAAAAGTTTTTTCAAACACATTGAGGGGAGGATCAATCTCCTTTCATTATTTTTTAAACAAAACCGCAAGTATGTAGGAAATACATAAGAAATGGTTTGAAAAACATACATAAATTGATGAGACAGTGGTTATCTTGGGGAGGAAGGTACATGGTGGGGTGCGCAGATATAACAGACTTTTTGCCATTTTGTATTGTTGTTTTGTAACAATACTTTATATGCATGTAGTTTTTAAAAATTAAAGGTATGTATATCAAAACATACAATCAAAACAACATTTGTAGATTATGCCAATGTCAGTTTCCTGGTTTTCATACTGTGCTATACTTAAGCAAGTTGTTGCCATTAGGGGAACTTGGGGTAAGGGACTCTGTACTACTTTTGCAACTTCCTGTGGGTCTATAATTATTCAGTGTTTTTTAATAAACAAAATATGAAAAAAAGGTTAAAAAGGGACTCCTGCACACTCATTACTAAAGTCTTAAATTATCTAACTACTCTAGTCACTTACGAAAAAACAGTAATTGTTTTCTTATTTTCTTTACTAGGTTTTAGATGATCTGGAATGTCATGGAGTTGCAGTATCAGAACAAAGCCGAGCTGAGTTGGAACAGAAAATAGATGAAGCTAGAGAAAATATTCGTAAAGCAGAGGTGAGGTGGCAGCTAATTGTGGCATGTGGCCTAGCTCCAGCATCTTAACTGTGAAATGTACCTTTAGAATTCAGTTTCCATACACTGATTATTCTAAAGATAATTCACCATCTTCATCTGTATCTACAATATTATTTTTGAGTACCTGTTTCGTACAAGGTAGTACACACAACGAAAAGATACTGAACCCACTAAGAAGAGTTTATAATCATGAAACATTAAATAACAAAAGAATTAAGTCACAAAGATACTAATTTTAAAGTTTCACAAGATACATAATAAATCAGTCAAATTAATGGTATAGAAATTGATATATGTAAAGTTCAGAGACTAGAAAATTCTCTCCTATATGGAAAGTTTTCTGGAACCTTGGATCCAGGGGCATATGCCGAGCTTTTAAGAAGAGAGAAGAGACTTGGTTAAGCAAACAAGGCAAAAAAAGTTACAACAGTGTATTTTAATTTGGGGCAAGTGGAGGTTGGCAAAGGGATCTCTTTGAGGGTTGTATGAAAGTGTGAAAGCCTTTCTCCCACAAGAAACATTGTACATTTTTGTGTACAGTGTCCAGAAGTTCATGTACCATAGGCTAATATTCTCTGACCTAGAGGGAGAGAGATTGATATGGAAAGAAGTAAGTTATTTGAGAAGGAAGAAGACGTGAGATTTAGTTTGGCAGTTAGATTTGATTTGCATGGAGGATTTTTGTAAGGAAATATAGTAGGAAGTAAGTAAAATAATTGTGTTTAGAACCAGTTCACAGAGGACCTATGCACACTTGGGTAGTTATCTTCCCAGTGCACCATGGTGAAAGGATGTGGAAATAGACATTTAAAAAAAGACTGAGGCTGTCCAGCCCTCAAGGAGAACATGTTCTTGTTAGGAAGGCATAGAGAATGCCAAAGATAACTAAGACCGTAAAACGTAAGTGCCAAGAAGTGGTCCATACAAGCCTACTTAAGTAACCCAGAAGAAACAGAGATCATTATGGGAGGACTTGTTGGGGCAGGTAACACAGAAAAGGTAAGACTTAAATGGGTATTGACAGATTAGTAGTATTCGATTAGTCAGAGAGAGAGGCATAGCACAGATTTATGCCAGGCAACTTCAAGAAGCAGAACTTGAACCAAAGCAAGAAGGTAGGAAGCGGGCAGATTTGAACCTGGTATTGGGAAATACTTTCCAACAGTCAGATCTTCCCAATGACAAAATAAGCTCCCCTATGACACAGTGCAGCACTGTAAGTATACAAAAAGATTCTGGGCAAACATCTGTCAGGGACTCTATGTGAGGAATTCTTGTACTGGTTGAGGGTTAATCTAATTTAATGATTTTTAAATACCCCTCAGGACTCTATAGGTTTTGAGGACGTGTTTTGGGGTGAGGGGATGCAGTGGAGAGGCACCATAGGCAAACAAAGAATATGAAAATGTTTTTGACACAACCCCATGGAAGCAATTTGAACCAGAAATGGCTTGCCATCTGCTTGGTCTAGAGAAGTCCCAGTAACCCCAACTCGCCGTTTTTCCTGGCACATGATCTAGAGCCCCCATAGTGAAGAGGGCAGGGTATACAATAAATAGCCTTTTTCCTCTCCGAATTCAGGGTCATGGCTAAACCACTTCCCTAGTACGCTGGCCAAGTAGTATTGGCAAGCCGTTGCCTAGTTTGAGAAACATTGGCTGTGTAGAAGAATTTTTTTCTGTTGTTTGTTTCTTCAGACTCTGAGTGAAGCCAGTGTCAGAGCCTCGGTAGAACAGGACAAGTCTCAGAAGTTTTCTAAAGGGCGTGTTCTCTCTTGTATTTTCCATTTCCAGACTCTATCCATGGTGTCACCATCTGCTACCCTAGCTCCACCAAACCCCCAATAGTGCAGTAATAGGTACCAGTAACACAAAGTCTGCATTTAGGCTGAATGACCTGCTGTTTCCATGAATGTGCTAAATACTGTGTTTGTTAGCTTAAAGGTAAAACTATGAAGTGAGATTCCCACAACAGAATGTCTCATTTCTCCTAATACCAGTATTTAATTCTGCATCTCAAGTATAATTTTCTTACCAAAAATATGAAATATGCTAAAAACCATGACGCCAGATCCACTATCTCATTTTTTAATGACTGTGAAATATAGTTAATTCTACAGCTATCTTAAAGTGGTTTCTCACATGATGTCCACTTTATCAGATACAGAGAATAACCTAGCTAAAATTAGATGGCCAATATGAGGGTAGTATTAGGGTCGTACTTACAGGATTGTCACAGTGAAATTTTTGGATGAACTACACCACAAGAACCTTCAGAGAAAGTGACAATAATGGTTTTATTGAATTCCCTTTTTCTTTCTCCTGCATGTATATCATTTCCATTGGATTTTCTCTTTTTATTCAGTAGTTGTTTATTATAAATACTTATACAAAAGAAGAGAGCTGGTTAAAATTCCATTATATCCTTCATGTTTGGTTTTTAACTCCTACTAAAATGGATGTTACCCTCCCTTGTTGGTTAATCTGCTTTATCCAATCTTTTCTATATTGTGTTTCCATTTAGATTTGCTAATTAGAATAAAAACCTTTGTGGTGTTCAGTAATAGATTAAAAAAATTTTTTCTAAATGATTGATTAATTACTGACTGGTTAATTCTGGAGCAAATTCACTAGTGGATTAGTTTAACAAACATTTAATGAGTACCTGCTCTGTGCCAGATACTGATGAATATACTAGACATACAGCAATAAATAAACTATTGTTCTTGTTATGATCTCTATGACGGTCACAGAAATATTTGTACTAGATATGCTACTGTTTGCAGCCCCCGACCAATTCAAGAATTGAAGTAATAGCTGCTTAAATTAAACTTCAATAACAGTTTTTCTAACCTGGTATTTAAGTATTTGAATTTTCAAAATGCCTTTGTCATACAGACACACACACATTCCTCATGTGACATACCTATTTTAAAAGTAGCTTGCCAAGAAACTAAAAGTTTTAAAAAGCCATCTTTTTAGGAGCTTATATATACATGACTTACGTTGTTCCAGAACAGAATTATTTTTATATGTTTAATTTGTATCTTTTATTTGGGTTGAGGATAATTGTTTCTTCTTATGGCAGTGAAATGTTTAACACAAAGAGGAGAAAGTTGATGTAAAATTTAAAGATACCCCCAAATTTTTAATAACTCATTTGATGTAGGTCTGCAGGAAGAACTATAGACTATATCATTCTTTCTCTAAGCTATTAACTATATTCTGTGATCTGAATTGAATGTACATTTGAAAGCCAAAGTACATGATATCAAGTGAATTAACAAAACCAAAAAAAATCAATTATTGTCTATTTAAACACATTTTCATAGATACTATTTTCTCTTAAAACGTTCTCTCATGAGGTTCTGTTGTACACTAGGAATTCAAAATTACTAATCATCATTGAGGCCTGCGCAAGTCCCAGCCTTTCTGTGGTTTGGGGTTGCTATCTGCCTCATAAAGCAAAGCAGAGGGATTCTCTTCTGAAAAGACAAAGTGGTCTTCTTCTCTGAAAAAACCCCCTACACAGTTGGCCTGGCATCTTCCAGGAATAGGAGGGTGGGGACTGAGGCCTCATGAGTTTGGGTTTTCATTTGAAGTAGGTGAGAACAGTGGTTATAACCAGAAAGTCCAGAATTTCCAATTACATCATATCCAAATTTACATTACCTCAGGGCCTGTTATTATGGAGTTTCACTGTACTCATTGTATGGTATATTAACATACCTCTTGACTAATCACTTTAGTCAATTTTGTATTGTGAAAATTTTCAAACATATAGAAAAGATGAACAGTAAATATATATTTCCCAACATACTAAATTCAGCTATTAATATTTTTCATTATCAGCTTTGTGTGTTTATTCTGTAAAATGGAAGTTAATTCTGTAATTCCCTATAATCGAAGTTAATTCTGTTCTGTAAAATAGCCTGATTAGAGTCAGTATTTTGGGCAAGAATACTTTATAGATGATGCTGTGTTATTCATCACATTGTGGTTTTTATCATTTTGCCTGATTATGAATGATTCTAACAGTAGTCACTTAATTAAAGTGGTGCTAGATCTTCCCACTGTTAAGGTTCTTTCCTCTCCCTCTCCCCCCATTACAATTAGCAAGTACTAGTCACCTCTGGTGATGGCAAATGGATACTTTTCTCTCTTAAGTATCGTTATGATGTCATGGAATTTTAAAAATCAACTCACGATATAATATACATATAATAAAATGTAACCATTTCAAGTAAACAGTTTGATGAGCTTTGACAAATGCATAACCCTAAATATCGACCACCACAATCAAGATATAAAATATTTCTATCACCCCAAAAAGTTCTCTTGTGACCCGTCACAACTGATCTGCCTTCTGACAGGTTAGTTCAACTCCAACAACCTGAATATTAGATTGCTTGATATTGTTCTACAGATCACACACTAAGATCACCCACACATTGTTTATCTAGCCTTATTCTTTTTTATCTTAATGAGTAGTTGCCGTCACTATGTTTGTATGATAAGTAGTTACTATCAGTTTGATGAGTAGTTACTGTCATTATGTACTCAAGCTTACTGATCTTTTCTTCTGTAGTGTATAACCTACTGTTTAGGTCAGGGGATATCCTCTGAATTTTGATTTCATATATTATGTTTTCAGCTCTATAAATTCTGTTTAAGTCTTTATGTCTTCCAGTTCACTCCTATTTATCTTTGTGTTTTTAAAAATCTTTAAGTATATTTATAATAGTGACTTTAAAGTCTTTGTCTACTTACCATATCATATCTGTGAATTCTGGCTCTCTGTTGACTGATTTTTCCTCTAATTGTGGCTTATATTTTTTTGCTATTCCAATACTTAGTAATTTTTTATTGAATACTAGAAATTGTAAATGTTTGGCTTGAGTGTCTGGATTCTCTTTTTCTTTTAAAGGCTATTGAGTTTTGTGTTGGGCAGCCAGGTCAGTTAGTTACTTGCTGATCAGTTTGATCCATTTGAGGCTTGCTTTTAAGTTTTGTTCGGACTGGGTTAGAGTAGCTCTTCCAGTAAGGCTAATTAAGCCCTATTACTGATGCATTTTCTTTCTGCAGTTTCTATGCCTTGGGTATCCAGCAATATCTCTCAACTCTGACTGGATAGAGTTGCAACATCTTTCAGCCCTGTACAAGCTCTGGGAATTTTTCAGTTCGTAGATAGCTTCACGGTAGATGTTCTTTCCCCAGTAGTTATTCTTTGCTTCTCATGGGGTCCCACCTTGTATGTTCTAAGTTTATTATGGATTTTTATTTATTTAGTATATTTTCAATTACAGTTGTAATTGGGGCTTTTTAAAGCCCCATATTGTCTAAATTTGGCCAGTTAAAGTCTATTTAAGCTGACTTTCATGTCCTTTTGACATTCCCATTAGTCTTTAAACACTCTTCTTGCTTTCTAGCACAACAGCTATCATACGCTCACCTTATATTTTCCTCACCCAGATTTAGATTTGGCCATTTCTCCAAGGCCAAATTCTGATTTCTTTCAATAGAGAAGAGTATTCAGATACCAAGGTCTAGACTGTGAAGGTGCTTATTATTATGGGTGTTACTTATTTTTGCCCCTTCCTTTGTTGTTAGAGCTAGGAAATATTTTTTTTAATCATGAATTCATATTGATATTTTCAATTAAAATTTAAGATTATAAGGATTTTGTTAAACTTTTGATTTTATATTTATCTTTTTTCTCATATTGAAAAATCTTAGTTCCTAATAATATTATCATATTTTATTTGCTTTATCCTGTAGTATATATTAAAGTTTCAAAATTACCATATAAATATGATTAATAATAAACTACTGAATATAATTTAAAATTTCTTCATAGTTCTTTTTGAATGTAGAATATATCTCTGTAAGGGTTTCTGCTTCTGGTAATAACAGACTAGCTTATGTCCTCTTCTAGGTAACAATTATTAATCTGGGGTAAAAAATATTTAAAATACCTATTTATCTGACCCAAAGCATATAAAAACTGGAGAGCAATCAACCCTTGAAAGAACGGGACTATACTTGGTGACATTTACATTTTACAGCACTTTTTGAAGGGCTGCACACTAGAATTACAGCAGAGTGTTTTACTGGCTTGAGGATGAATGTCAGTGAGTCCTCAAGTTTGCATATAAATAACTTTCCAAATCATGAATACACATGTGGAGCAGAAACTCCAAGGAGCTTGGCAGGAAACAACTGCTGGAAAACAAAAAACGGGGCAGAAATTTCAGCCGTTACTCTATTCATTAAAAATTGGAGTGATTATATTAATATCACACAAAATAGGCTACAGAACAAGAGGGATAATTCATAATGATTTAAAATAAGGGCAGTTCATCAAGAAAACATAACAATCCTAGATGTGTATGTAACTACTAATAGAACTATAAAATACATGAAGCAAAATCTGACAGAACTAAAAGGATATTTCAACATTTCTTTCAGTGATTGATAGAATAAGGAGCTAGATAATCAGTTAGAATATAGAAAATTGAACAACACTATCAACCAACTTTATCTAATTGTCATTTATAGAACACTCCACCCCACAAGATTAGAATATATGTCCTTTTAAAGTACATGTGGAATATGTTTATCCATCTACTATGAATCAGCTCTCATGAGTATTTGCAGTCCAATTTCACATTGCTCAGCAAGTCAAAATTTGCAACTTTGAAAAGTATAATAAAATTCACCAACTCTGGCAAAAAAAAAAAAAACAAGGAAAAAGAAAAGGCACAAATAATTAATTCCAGAATTAGGAGTACGTAAGTACAGATATTATAGATACTAAAATGATAGAAGATATTATGGACGTCAAGCCAATAAATTGGACACTTTGATAAATTGGACAAATTAATAGAAAAATATCACTTACTAAAACAGACTTAGGAACCATAAACTATCTAAATAGTCTTATTCCCATTAGAGAAATAAAAACAGTTGTGTTTGTTTTTTTTTTTAATATTATTGTGAGGAAAACCCCTGGCTTCACTATTGAGTTCTAATCTTTCAAGGAATAATTAATGCTAAATTTACCAAAAAAAAAGTACCCATGGAGTATTCAGTAAGACCAAATACTAAATCATAAAGCAGTGTCAGTAAGTTTAAAAGAATTGATATTATGGAGAATATGTTTTCTGATCCATCCGTATTAAATTAAAATTCAGTAATAGAAAGATACCTAGAAAATCCCCACATGTTTCGAACTTAAAATATTCAAACACCATAATCTATTGCTGCCTTAAAAACGAAAACAAAAAAACACCCAACTTTAAGGCAAAAATAACAATGATTTATTATCTCTCACCATTCTGGGTGTTGTCTGCATTTCGTTTGCAAGTTTTACATGAGATTCCTCAAGGAGCTGCATTTAGCTAGAGAGTCTGCCAGAGGGCTAGGCCTTTTTTCCATAAGGTCTTTCTTCCTCAAATAGGCTAAACTGGGCTTCCTCACATGATGGAGGCACATTCTAAAAAATCAAGTTCTAATACTACTTATCAAACCTCTGCTTCCATCAAGTTTGCATATGTCTCATTGGCCAAAACAAATCACATGGATAAGCCCAGAATCAATGTTGGGGGTGAGGGGTGCTACATGGACACCAGAAGGCATGATTTACTGAGGGAAAAAATTTACCGCAATTAATATAACCTTGGTTAAATCATTTTTTCATCTATAAAATGGAGTTTACGATATTTATCTCCAGAATTGTTGTGTAGATTAAATGAAATAGTATAGTTCCTAGTACATATAATAAAAGTTGTTTGGAGTAGTTTTTTTAAGATACTACAAGTAATTGAGAGTAGAGAATACCATAATCTACCATTATTCATTTCCTACTATATATGCAAGACAGTGTCCTAAATAATAGAGTTACGACAGACACACAGTCCTTATCCTTAGTGAAATGATATTTTTAAAGATAAGTTAATTAAGCCCAAATTAGATTTACAGACTTTATGATTAAAGTTTCATAAACTCAACTATGGCTTGACACTTGAATATGCTTATGTTAAATTTTATATTAAAGTCAGTTAACTGACATTGCTAATACACCAATATTATGTATTCTAAAGGATTTGGCTTTTCAAAAGATCATTTAAAAATGCTCTGTGTCTATAAGTTCTAAAAATGATTTGGCCAAGTTGTATCCAGAATGCCATCAAGTTACAGAGAGCTATGCTCTGCAGAATGTTAATCCATTGGCAAACCATCAAAATTCGTTTGAAAACACTGGAAAATTCTGCTTTTAAACAGTTTTAAAATATAAACAGGCAGAACTCTAAGGAAAGATAGCAATGTTTATTCTGAGACTGCAGTCTAAATCTTTTAAGTTTGCAAATACCGTGTTCATCAGCCAGGTTCATCAGTCTGGCAAAGCACTGACAAAAATAAATTTTATGAAAACTAAATTACTTGGTATTGAGAAATAGAATAAACCCTACTTCTTTCTCTTTGTTCCCCTCCCTCCCTCCTCTGTTTCTCTGCTTCTGTAGGTAAATGGCTTACATTTATAATTTCCAAGAAAAGGTTTTTTGTTTTTTTCTTTAAACATTTCATTGCCTATATTAATTTAAAATGCATACTAGGATGGTGCTGAGACATCAGGATATCCACATGCAAAAGAATGAAGTTGGATCCTACCTCACACCACATACCAAAATTAACTCAAAATTATCAAACACCTAAATATAACAGCTAAAACTATAAAACTCTTAGAAGAAACCATAAAGGTAAATCTTTGTGACCTTGGATGGATTAATGCCTTAGATATGATACCAAAAGCCCAAGCAATAGATAAATTGGATTTGATCAAAATTTAAAACTTTTGTGCTTCAATAGATACTATCAAAGTATGTATATGATATGGAACTTTTATTTAGGGTATATAAAAACTCTTAGAATTAAAAGACAAAGACAAAATTAAAAGACAGCCCAATTTTAAAATGAGCAAAAGATCTGAGTAGACATTTCTCCAAAGAAGATATACAAATGATCAATTAGCCCATGAAAAGATGCTTGACATCATTAGTCATCAGAGAAATACAAATCAAAACCACAATGAGAGACCACTTTACACTCGCTAGAATGGCTAGAATCAAAAAGGAAGACATTAACAAGTGTTTGCCAGGATGTGAGAATTGGTAACCCTCTACTCTGCAGGTGGGATTGTCAAATGAGACAGCTACTTTGGAAAACAATTTGACATTTCCCCCAAATGGTTAAACATAGCATTACTTTATGACCAAGTAATTCCAGTCCTAGGTATATACTCAAGAGAAATGAAAACATATATCTACACAAAAACTTGTACACTAATGTATGTTGCAACATTATTCATATTAGCCAAAAGGTTGAAACAACCCAAATGCCTATCAACTGACACATGGATAAGCAAAATGTGATATATCCATACAATAGAATGTTATTTGGCTGAAAAAAAAAAAGAAAATGAAATAGTCATATGTGTTACAACATGGATGAACCTCACAAAAAAACACATATTGTGTGATTCTATTTATATTAAATGTTCAGAATAGATAAATCTATATATAGAGAAAGTAGATTAGTGGCTGCCAGAGCTGCAGGAAATAAGAGATAGGGGAGCAATAGCTAAAGGATACAGGATTTCTTTTGGAGGAGTTAAAAACGTTCTAAAATTGACTATCATTATAGTTGCACATATCTGTGAATGTACTATAAACTATTGCAATATATACTTTAAATGGGTGGGTTTTATGGTATGGAAACTTTATCTCAATAAAGTTGTTGCAAAAAAATTTTTATTAGAAGAGTAAGTAGATTTCTGCAGAACTATTTACCAAATGATATACCAAAAACAGCCAAAAACTCTTAATTACTTTATATAAAGATGTATATGATATCCAAATTCACTGAGTTTTACACTTAAAAATGGTTAAGATGGTGAATTTTATAAGATATGAGTTTTATCTGTTTTTTAAAATCTATATACTTACAAATCTTAGGAATACAAAGTAAATTCAGCAGTGAGAGTTCAGTGAAACAAGTCAGAGCTCAGATCCTTTTTGATACCAACATCCCCCAGCAGAGAGTGATCAAATTGCATACCAGAAAGGCTCAGTGAGCACACTTGTTTGTCCAAGAGTCTCTCAGAAGCCCTTCAAGTAGGGGTCCTTAAAATTATCTTAGTGGAGCCTTCAACTGTTAGAGGAAGAGACTACCACTCTACTATGTGGAACAACTAAGCTGAATTTACTACTTGGTAAAGCAAAAGAGAATGGTACTTACAAAAGACAGTCTCTCTGAACAAAGCAGAACTTACATATAGGGTTTTGAGAAGTGTGGATTTCAGGGATTGGCATATTTTCAAAACTGGAAATGTTATACAGATTGGCTCACTTTTAGCTGTGATATATAGAGATTAACAGACTGTCAGAAGCAGGAGTGATGATTACTGGAATGAGACTGTGGTTGATTGGCTGCCTTGCAGAATCACGAGACTATCCTGATTGGCTCACTTTCAGAAGCCTGGCTATTAGAGCAAAGAAGGTACCGCTTGATTGAGACAGGTTTAAACTGGTTCAGTGGTTTACTTGCTTACCTCTTGACACAAGAGCCAAAAAACAGGCAGTTTTTCCCTTTTTTTCATTTGGAGAATAGGAACTTTGTATGAGTCTCAATCTACTATTTCCGACAGCTGCATCATAATTTAATTTAAAATCTTTACTCAGTAGGCAGTCAGGAGTCGTGAAAGTTTTTAAGCAAGGGAGTGACATGATATCATTTGCAGACTTGTAAAAAAATGGATTATAGAGGAGAAGAAAAGGTCCAAGAACTGGGTTAGATTAGAAGTCTGTTGAAGATGCTAGATTTTAGGATGTTCTGAAGCATAGCCTTATTAAGAAGAAAAGAATTCAGACTTTATGGCACATCACTATCTTCCTATTTATGTTACATTTGATGGCTTGTCAAGATGCAAGTGTGCCATTTGCCATTGTTAGCAGCCCGTGATCCCCGTTCTTGTCTTTCTCCCCCGCTACCCCCTCTTTTACCTTTC
>NW_006441394.1:49043-61231 GCF_000325575.1 Pteropus alecto
AAAAATTAACTGCCAAGGCCGAATCGCTAATGAATATCAAGATTGTTCTAATTAATAAATCGAATAACTAAAAACAGTCAATTTGAGAAAAAAAATGCCTTGATTTCTGACCTTTTTTTTTTTCTTAGATTATTAAGTTGAAAGCTGAAGCCCGGCTGGACCTGCTAAAGCAGATCGGTGTTTCTGTGGACACATGGCTAAAGAGTGCAATGAACCAAGTAATGGAAGAACTGGAAAATGAGCGATGGGCTCGCCTTCCTGCAGTGACCAATAATGGCACTTTACACTCGGTACTGTTTATCTTCTTGGATGTGATGGCCTCACTTTCATTGAAGGATTCTATGCTTTGACTATGTAGCCAAACCTGATCATAGCTGAAATTTTAAAGGAAAAAATAATGGTTTTGCTAGTGGTTTGGGTTTTTTTTCTTTAACCTATCACTAATTGAGTTGAACTTATTACAGGAAAAAAAAGGGAGGTAAGTGCTCTTTTTATATGTGCAGTGAAGAATAGATTATCAGTGCCAGTTTACCATACTTATCCTGTTCATGAAGCAGATGTGCTTCTTGTCTGGAAGTAGAATAAAAATTTTAATCTAGGGTTTCTGAAGTTCTCAGAAGTCTTCTCTAGTATAAATGAAAATAAATATCCAAAGAGGTGTAAACAGTCTTAAAGAAGGAAAAGGAATACTCTTAGTCTGTGGCTTAGTCTGTTCAGTTCACAAGGGCTTTCACAATCCGCTCACAGTATCTTTCATCAGGGAGACCGTGCAGGTATAGTTCTACAAACAAGACCAAACTTGAGCTTAAGTTTTCAAGTCCAAGGCTCTGTCTACTCCACTGTCATCCAGTTCAACTTCAGTTTCTCATGTTGGAACTCTGATACCAAAAATATTACATAGCTGGATATGTGATGCCTAGCTGGTCAGACTAAAAGTAATTGCTGCTGCTACCTCCCCAGTTATTACTCTCTCATACTGTTTATTTACTTGTGGCATTTATTACAATCTATATTCGTCTTCTTTATTTGCTTTCTTTTGTTTATTGTTTGTCTTCCTCTCTAGAATGTAATCTCCATGTCTACCTGGTTCACTGCTGTGCACAGCAAAGTGCCTGGCACATAGTAGGTACTCAATAAACATCTGTTGAAGGAAGAAATGAATGAAAGGATGGATGAATAGATGGAATAGTGGCAAACTAAGAGCTAAATTCTAATCTCCCAATAATCTCCATTATTCTCAAAGTGCCTCTTCAGTGCTTTTGTCCTTCAGATTAAAAAAGGTATCCTTGCCAGAGAAATTGGCCAAAGTTTAAAAACATTCCTAGAAGTTTTGTCAGTTTTTTCACATAGCATTCTGATTTTCTAATGGGAATACACTTGCACATTTAAAAAGGATTGCGTGGGGATGTGCATTTTAAGGAAAAATCTATGGAAGGTTTATTTTTATTTCACTATTAATGATAATCAAACTGTGGAAAATAGGCACACATCACCCACTTGACTTTGTGGTTAGAAGAGCTTGCCCTGTTTTCAGTACAACATAGTTGCTCTGCGTCATGAAATATCTCTTATTGCATCTTCTAAAAGTCACAATTCCCATCTACTTCAAGGTAGTCTGTTGTACAGAAGTTATGATGACAGCAAATTCCAGGCACAAATTTGCTTTTGGCTTCTTCACAGGCATTGTTGGCAATCAATCAAACCCATGATTTTTCTTGGACTAGCACCTTTTCTAACTAAATCAATTAGGCAGACACTTATCTCCTGACTATGTGCCTACTTGGCAGATAGTAGATGGCCAAGACTTGGTCTTCTCCTCAAAGAGCTGACACACTGATAGAGCAGACAGACTTTTATAGATCTTAGCAATAAAAGTCTGTGTATGACTTTTATACACTTGGCAGTGTATGACTGGGCTTCTGTACAGCAAACTCAAAATTGCTTACTTCCAATTTATCTATACACCTTGGAAAAAGTAACTTCTCTCTGGGTTTCAGAGAGAAAGTTAAATGATTCTAAGATTCCTTCCAACTCAGAAATCTCATGATTTTGTGAAATGCTATCAGAAAAGCTCAATACCAGCTAGAAAAATAGGAAAGAAGTTCACCCCAAGAAGGAAATGTCATTTGAGGCCATGAAGAATTTTAACAGGAGACCAAGAAGTGCTTCTGAGTGTGAAGGAAGGAAATGAAGATGTGCCTAGTACAGTGTCTGGCAGTAAGTAGTATAGTTTGGTAGTGAGTGTTGATTATACTGGGTATATTTGAGAACTGTCTGGAGACATATTCTCTGTGAAGGGAGAATTTTGCAATTCCACCCAACTATTTTCTTCCCTTTAGTCTTATGGAGTCTGTATCTTTCCACTTTCAGTTAAGGGACATATTTTGTGGAAGCTCTACTAACAATATAAATAAGGGAGAGGTGTAAGCACAAAATAGCTTACTGAAGTCTCAATATTTATTTAACATGCTTTTAAATGACAGCACTGAAATAATTCAGAAGGAGTTGTATCTCTTCACACTGACAGCTAGCTGGCTAGCAGCATAAAGCAGAAATACACATTCTGGGGACCAAATTATTTCTTCCATTATAGATGCCAACAAAAGCATTAGTCATCAAGTTTAGAATTCCCTTCCATCTGGAAAACATAGTTAATACTACTGTTAGACATTAACAGTATAAAGTGCCTTCTAGGAGACAAATGTTTTTAAAATATACAGTCTATTTACCTAATAGAATAAGGAAGGAACTATACTTAATTGGGCATTAACTTTTTGCCTTCTGTCTTGCTATGATACAGAATATAGGGTTGAGAAGAAAACAAAACAAAAAGAATCAACATTTTTTAAAAAGGAGAGCAGTCTGCTGATGCAGTTATTCAGTTGATGGTTAACCAGAGCCTACACATGGCTTCCTATGATTGGATTTCGGACAGTGGCCCAGTCAGCCTTTCTGTCACTCATCCCTCCCTTCTCTTATTTTCCTGTCTTCTCTTACTCAAAAATCCATATCCAGTTTACAACCTAATTTTGAAATTATATTAATTTTAAACTAGAAAAAGTTAGATAACTAGATTACTAAAAAAATTAGTACAATAGAGAAGAACATGACCTAAACCTCCATTCTTATAACACCACTATTATCAACTTGATGTAATTCCTTCCTCTTTCTACTATTTTTTAACACACATATCATAATAATGTTAATTTTGTATATTTTCCACCTAATCCGTATTGCTGGTCTTTATAATCATTTTGTGTGTGTGTCTATATAGTATTTCATCAGGAAAATGTATCATAATTCACTTAACTGTATAGATTCAATCTCAAACTACAGCTGACATGGTTTATATGACTTTCTTGTCTTCAACCATTTCTCCTAGCTGCTATACAAAAACACCCTGACATCTACTTTGTCGTGCAGCCTAAGAGTATTAGCATTTTGCAGAGTTGCATAGAAATAAATTCTTACTCCACTCATTATGAAGACAATGCTGAATAATGTGTTTGAAAAGCAAGGATATTAAATATTTTTAATTTTCAGGATGGTAGTTTGATTCTCATCTGCCTCAATAATGGCTAATAGTCCTTACAGTCCAATGGGCTTTGCTTTTGAAATTTGAAAATCTGTTTGTTGGTTTCAGCTAACCCCAAAGAAAATAAACAATGGATTTTGTAATGAAATAAATATAAATTGTAGAAAATAATAGAGTATACCTGCAGAAGTCTTCATTCACTTTTATATTTACAGTATTTCCAAATGGCAGTAGTCTTTTCATTGGACTAAACTTCATACTCAGCCCACACTTTTGGTAAAACTGACATTCTAAATTCCCAGTTAGGATCAATTGTGTTTGTTTTTTTTAATAGGTGATTCTTTATCTGATACAGATATTGAGAAACAGAACAACAAGACTGATAGATTACATAATTTACAAATTAGTAAGAAAAATACTAATGGAAAATGAATAAAAAGTTAATTCAAAAAATACAAAATGGTCTGTTAACATATGAAAAACAGTTTAGCCTCCCTGGTAAATCAAAGAAAATGCTAATTAAATTTAACTACTAAACACCATTTTCAGTACATCAAATTGACAAAAACGAAATGACCGGTGCCAGCCCATGGCTGGTCCACTGTTACCACGGATGAGGTGAAATGAGCTCTTGTAGATGGTAAATGAAGAAAACGGTAAAAACCTCTCTCGAAGGCTGTTTGAAAAAAGGGATCACAAGCTTTAAGAATATTCTAATATTTTTCATTTCACAACAGATGTAAATCAGACCATTATGCTATAAGCCTTAAACTTATACAGTGATACATACATATATATTATCAATAAAACTGGAAAAATATTTCTAAAGATTAAAGAAAAAAATACTTAAATACTTTGATCTAGTAATTCTGCTTCCATCATTTCATTCTAGGAAGTCATCAGAAATACACTTGAAGGTTTCCATACAAGCACCTTTGACCACTGTCTTACTTAGGCTGTATGTAACGGAAACCTGACAGAGACTTGAATAAGAGGGTGTTTATTCTTCTCATGTATCATGTCCAGACTTTGGCACTCCAAGGTGGATGCAGTAGCTCCTCGAGGCATGGCATTAGGGTCCGAACTCCTTGAGTCTTTCCATCGTGCCACCCAGAGCAAGTGGCTGCCTTCCTTGTACCTAAAAATGAGTCCGGTACTCTGGGGTTTTATGTCTGTACTTTAGGAAGGATGAAGAAGGGACCAAGGTTCATGTTTGCCAAATCTGTCCCTTTGTACCAAAAAACCCAGTAGCTTTATTAAGCAGGCTTCCACTTGTATCTCTCTCTCTCTCTTCTTTTCTCTTCTCTTCTCATTTTTTTACAGTATTATCAACTATAGTCACCATGTTATACATTAGGTCCTGACTTCTGTCAAGATCACTTATGTTAGATCCTTACTTGTATAAGATCCACTTGTATCTCATAACTTGCCAGAGCTGTCACATGGCTACCCTTAGCAAGAGCTGAGGAAATATTCTTAACTACATACATTATCACCTCCCCCACCCAAAGTGGGGTTCTGCTGATGAGGAAGCTACAACAGGGGATCTGTTGAATTACAAAATTCTCTGTAGGATGTCAGGTTTTTTTAATTTTACTGATCTGTTGAATTACAAAATTCTCCTACGGATGTCAGGTTTTTTAATTTTACTGATCTGGAAAAATGTTCACAATATAATGTCAAATAAGAAGCAGGATAGAGAGCATACACAATACAATCCCAATTTTGTTTAAAATATATAACTTACATACACAAGAAATAACATGTTAATAGTAGTTCATGTCTATATACACAGGAAATAACATGTTAATAGTAGTTCATGTCTACAGAGTTAGCATTTTAAGTCAAAGGTGTATTGATGAATGGACATAGTTTTTATCTTACTAAATTTTTCTATATTTTCTAAATTTTCTATAATGAACTTGTATTACCTTTACAAAAGGAAAAAAAGTTATTTTAAAAACACCCCATATACTGTTAAATACTAAGTCCAAAATGTTTATTTTACACTTACTAATTTTCATCTTCACTATCAAAATAAAAGAGGCTACTATTTTTGATTTGCTTTTGCTGAGTCCTGCTTATTTCATCCTCATTTGTCTTTTTTGAGCTTGCTAAACCTGAATATTTTTCATCTGAGGAACGCTTGACTGGTTTCCGATACATGATTCTTCCATCAGCTGAAGCTGGTTCTTCATCTGCTTTGGCAGCCTTTATTTCTGCTTTAATTTTCATGGCTTCTTCAACTGATGGGTCTCCCTTTTTTAAAACCACCACTTGGTGCTGTTCAACATTTTTGTCACTGTGATCACCATCTTTATCTGAGAACTGGGGCCAGAATCTCTTGGTCTCTTCATTGGGCCCCGTTGTCTGTAGCCAACTCATTCTTTGAAGCGGGCCAGAAACACCAGCTCTGCTGGCTGCACGTATGATACCTGATTCCACTTGCTCATGACCACTTGAGAAAAACTAGCTCCCTGGAACACCTCACGATCAGCTTAATTTAATTCAGTAAGCATGTATTGAACCTGTACTACTAATGAAACCCCTTGCTAGGTGCTGGAAATTAATTACTAAGCCAAATACAATGTCTGTTGAATTGGTGTCCGCAGATTGAGAGAACCAGTCTCATAACAGCCAAGACCAAAAGATAGACATTGAAAAATGTCGTTTTACTTCTGAGAGAAGTGTCTCCAGCTGTATTATTTCTTTGATTTTCTGCATAGCCATAATAACAAGTGCCTGACACAGATCTTATACATAATATATGTTCAAAAATATTAATCTGAACCTCAAGATAGGCAGTTTACTCCAGTTCTACCAACTAAGCTTAAACTACTACTAAAAGGAAGTAGCTCATATTGTTAAAGCTCTATTCCGTACCAAGTACTATGTCAGGCATATTCACGCATTATTTCAGTTAATTATCACAACAATCCTTAATGTGTTTACAGATGAAGAGATAAACTTGAAGAATTAAATATCTCACCCAGCAGCACACAGCTAGTAAGTGGAGAGGGTTGGAATTTGAACACAGATATGCCAGCCCCTCTAAAGCCCTGCTTTTTACCAAACTTTCTTACTCTGCAGATAACTCTTTATTCCTCTAACCTTTATCATGATTCATTTTAATTGTTGTGCATTCCTTTTCTTTCTTTATTTTATTTTTTTTTTTAGTTATCTGTTGAAACATCATTGCATGTCCTATTTTCAGTGTAATGGTCTTATAGCATCTTCAAGTATTGTGTGGTCAGTTGTCATTAAAATTCCCAAGCTTTACTGATGTTTTTTAACAGCTTTGTTGAGGTATAATTGACATAAATAGATTGCAGATATCTAAAATATGTGATTTGATACATATTGATATGAGAATAGACCAGAGAAACCCTCACCATAATTAAAATAATGAACATATCCACCTCCATAAATTTTCTTGTGCTCCTTCCAGCCCCTCAGTCAACCACTGATCTTCTTTCTGTCACTATAGATTAATTTACATTTCCTAGAATTTTTATATAAACAGAATCATAATATATACTCTTTTTTCATCTGGCTTCTTTCACTTAGCATTATTATTATTGAATGTTTCAGTAGTTCATTTCTTTTCATTGCTGAGTAGTTGAATATACCACACCTGATGGTGGGTATTTGAGTTGTTTGGGGTTATTATAAGTAAAACTGCTCTGAACATATGTTTTGGGTAGGTCATATAGTGGGTATATGTTTAGCATTTCAAGAAACCTCCAAACCGTTTTTCAAAGTGGTTTTACCATTTTACATTCCAGTCAGTAGAGTACTAGAGTTCCAGTTGTTCCACTAATCTTGTCAGCACTTAGTATGGTCAGTCTTTTTAATTTTAGACATTCTAATAGGTGTGCGGTAGTATATCATTGTAGTTTTAATTTTCATTTCATTGAGAATATTGAGCATCTTCTCATGAATAAAGTAATTGTCTTCATTATAGGGATAAGGTCAGTATAGAGATATGTTTGAGAAGTTAAATATAATTTTCCCAAAGTCACACAACAAATAAATGGAATAGTCAACATTGAGACCCAAGTCTGTCAGACCCAAGAACCCATTGCTTCCTAGTTCATTAAAGTACCTTAAAGCTGATGAAGTTCTCCAGAGGTTATTTTGCTAAGTACAAGAAGATGGCTACTAAAACCAACTCAAAAGGTTCTCTTTATCTGCCCTTGCAGTAAGAGTAAGCATTTTACAACATCTAAGAAAGGAAAAATTAGTACAGCTAGAAAGAATAGTTTTAATTTAAGTTTTCAGATGACTGGAAGGAAAAAGGGTAAGAGAGCAGTTAAGAAACAAGGCAAGGTGGCTCCATAGTGTAGTGGTTAGCACGTCTGCTTTACACGCAGAAGGTCCTGGGTTCGCACGCCAGGTGGAGCCATGGACCATACCCTGGGTGCGCAAGGCCCCCCGGGTATACACCCAAGTGTGTGGGAGGAGACACCCCGCCTTCAGAGATCCAGTCCTTAAGGGGAAAACGGCAACATCGGGGTGGGAATTGGGGGAGATTAAAGAGAGGGAAAAAAAAAAAAGGAAACAGAGCAATGTAAAAAGCATATGGCAGTGACCCCTATTACCGTCACTGCAACCTTTCATTCTCTTTCATGAGAATCAGAAAATGAACTCAAAATAAAGAGAAGAATGTTGAGTATTAAACAACGTTGCCAAGATAAAATGTTTTGGGTTGATTCTCAGTGCCAAAGCACAGAACATATTAACATTCCTTACATATTTTTGGAAATGTGTACTACCCACATTGGCTTTTAGTTTTTATAGATGTATGGATGTTTTGGTTTGGTTTGGTTTGGTTTTTATAATGCCCCAATTTCTTTTTAATGTGTATAACCTTTACTCTAGAATATGAAAGTAATTTCTAGCAAATGATCCTCATCTCTTGTGTCACAATGCTCTGTTGGAAAACAATGGAATCATAAGCCTGAGATGATTCGAAGGGTCAAGATTTGAGTCTATTTTGTCATTGACCTGGCTGACCATAGATGAATTATTTGTAAGATGAGGTACACAATTACCTCACTCAGTTTTGGAGAACTTTCAACAGTAGTTATAAATGAGAATATACAGGGATTTTGAAATAGAGGCAATAAATGTGACAGAAAATATGTACTGTTTATTCTTCTGGACACCGCCCCCACCCCAATCCTATAGAATTTTATTAGCGAAATAAAGAGAAGAATAAAGAATGGAGTCATTAATGATGATTACTCAAGATAAATCACTTTAATTCATTAAAAAGTAGAACTTGACAATATAAGCAGCCTCTACTTTTTGACTTCTTGAATCCCGGGAAATCTTCTCTTACCTTCTCCAATCACCTCTTCCATATTCACACTTCCCTACGCACTTAGCATTTACTTGTGGTAGTTTTCCACTCTAGGTTGTGAGCTTCTGAAAAGCAGACACGGTGTCCTTCATTTCATATCTAAGAGCCTAGCATAGTGTTCAACATATAGTAGTTATTTGATATTTTTATTAATTGTTCTACTGTGAGGCCTAATTCTAACTCTTCATTCCTTATATCCTTAATGTGTGAACATTGGCGCCTTTGTAGGTTTGAACATGGGAAAAGGTAGCCAAATGAGTGCTTATATGTAGCTAGAAACAAAGAAACCTTCAGGCCTGGTTTCTGTTTCTTCTTTATTGAACTTTTAGTTTAAAAAGTAAAACACAACTTATTCTAATAGTTCAAATAGTACAGAAGTCTATAAAAAAAAAGTCAGTCATATCATACACTGTATTCTCCAGTCTTTATTCTTCTTACTCTTCCTCCCTCTGTCATATTTATGCTCATATAAATATTATTTGTACTTTAATATCATGAACTGTACTCTAGATAAATATTTTTTTATACTCAATACCATTTAAATTAATATATGCCTTTTAGCTATGGTGGATAATATACATTTAAACATGGTTTAAAAATTATTTTTCTTGTGCTATATTTCAAAAGGGAATGTGCCCCTTTTGTGTAATAAAATATGCATAACATAAAAGTTACCATTTGAACCATTTTTAGTTGGTCCGAAGGTTGTGAATTATTGTTAAGCTGAACCATTTTTAGGTATGGTTCAGTGGCATTAAGTACAGTCACATTGTTATGTAACCATAACCATCTTCCATCTCCAGAACTCTTTTCATTTTGCAGAAGTAAAACTCTGTGCTTAATAAAAATTAACTCCCTGTTCCCCCATCCCTAATTGCTGGCAGCCAACATTCTTTCTGTCTCTGTGAATTTGACTACTCTAGGTATCTCATATAAGTAGAATCACAGTATATATCTTTTTTATAACTGACATTTTACATAACATTGATGCCCTCAAGGTTCACCCATACTGTAGCATATGTCAGAATTTCCTTCCTTTTTAAGATTGAATAATATTCTGTTGTATGTATTTACCACATTTTGTTCATCCATTCATCTGTCAATGACATTGGGTTGCTTCCACCTTTTGGCTATTGTGAATAGTGCTGCTTATGAACATGAGTGTACAAATATCTGTTCAAGTCCCCGCTTTCAAAATCTTTAGGATATATACCTAGAAGTGAAATTGCTGGATCATATGGTAATTCTAGTGGTAGTATCTTGTTATGGTTTTGATTTGAATTTCCCTAATGGTTAATGATGTTGAGCATCTTTTCATATCTTTATTGGCTATTTGGAGATCTTCTTTGGGGAAATGTCTATTCAAGTCCTTTGTCCATTTTCGAAATGCATTGTTTTTTATTTTTGAGTTTTAGGCATTATTAGGCATTCTAGATATTAATCTCTTGTCAGATACATGATTTGCAAATATTTTCTCCCATTCTGAGGGTTGCCTTTTTTTCTGCTGTCTTTTGATGCACAGAAGTTTTAAATTTGATGAAGTCAGATTTATCTGTTTTTTTCCTTTTGCTGCCTGTGCTTTCGGTGTCATATCCAAGAAATCATTGCCAAATCCAGTGTCATGAAGCCTATGCTTTCTTCTGAGAGTTTTACAGTTGTAGCTCTTCCATTTAGGTCTTCATCTGAGTTAATTTTTGTAAGGTACGGGTCTGACTTCACTCCTTTGTATGTGGCTATCTAGTTTTCCCAGTACCATTTGTTAAAAAGACTGTCCTTACCCCATTGAATAGCGTTGAGACTCTAGTTGAAAATCATTTAACTATATATGCAAGGCTTTATTTCTGGGCTTTCTATTCTCTAACTCATTTTTAATGGGTGTTATTGATGTGTACAGCATGGACACATCATAATTTATTCAAACATCCTCTATTAATGGATATATAGATTGTGTTCAGGCTTTTGCCCCTACGTGCAATGTTGCAATAAACATCCTAGAGTATATAGTCCAGGATGAGTATATAGTCCATAATGTATTCACAGAAGTGAAATTGCCATATCAAGTGGTATGTTTAGTTTTTAATTTCAGTAGGCAGGGTTTTTTTTTTTTTTTAAGGATATATCAGTTTACATTTCTATCAGCAATAGATGAAAGCCTGTTTCTTCACATCCTTGGTATCATTTAGAAATCTTTTTAATGTTCCCAATATGATCAGTTTAAAATGGTAAGCGGCCTTATTAGTCAGTATTTAACAGTGAAAAGTGAAAGGATACTGATAAATAGTTCTTATATATTTGAAAGACATTTACTCTTGGTTTTAAAAAGAAAAAATCTCTGTCCTTTCATAACATGAAAAATGCAAATGAAAATAGATACTTATTTCTATGCACAGTTGAATAAGTAAGTTAATATTTTGAATCAATCGGGTTTTAAGTGTCTCTCCTGCTTTCAACCATTTTCTGCGGTAAGCAAGCTAGCCAATGACTTCTAATTTTTCTTAGCTCAATGCAGATACCGAAAGAGAAGAAGAAGAGTTTGAAGACAACATGGATGTTTTTGACGACAGCAGTTCCAGCCCTTCTGGCACCTTAAGAAATTACCCACTCACCTGCAAAGTTGTTTATTCCTACAAGGTTTGTATTTCTCTAACATATTTCTCCTATTAAATTGTGACAACTCTGAAGATATATGTAACAGTGTCTACTCAGCCTCTCTTACTGTCTCAACATAAAATTGGTGTTCAGTTAATATGAGAGGCAACATAATGATGAAGAGTCTAGGTTCTGACATCAGACAGCCTGGGTTAAAATCCTGTCTCTGCCACTTATGAGTTATATGACCACACTAGTCCCTTAGTCTCTGTGAACCTCAGTTTTCTTATTTATATGATGGGTTAATATTATAAGGCTAGTTTGAAGAGTAAATGAGATAAACACTCTTAAAACAAAGCACTTAGCACAGTGCCTGGCATCTCGTAAATTTTCAGTACATAGAACTCTTACCCTTATTATCAGTTGCCCAGTTGTCACAAGACCCTCCATTAGGATGATGCTCAAAACTGATATTAAAAGAAAATTGTTTTATAAAGCAGTTTTGTTTAACTTTACTTTCCTAATTTTAATATAACCACCTCTTGTTTAATATAACCACCTCAAGCAGAGACCTGGATAAACAGATGCCGGAATTTCCAAACCTGATTTGGTATAATAGCTCTTAATGTCTCTCACCCCTGCCCAGCTTTCACATTAACTTTTTATTCATACAAAGTAAATTGAATTTCAGTTTCCCAG
>NW_006441394.1:61241-70219 GCF_000325575.1 Pteropus alecto
TTTCCCTACTCTCCTTATCCAGTCCATCAACCAGTCCTGTTGAGTGCACCTCTAAAACATATCCTGAATCCATTCCCTTTTCACCATCTTGGTCTAGGCCATTGTTTTGATCGCTGTCAAAGAAAAAAGAATTCATAATTGGTATCCCTTTTTCATACTTGCCTCCCAAAAGTCCATTTTCCACTCTTTAAGGCACAAAGGAGATTATTTTACTTCCCCACCTAAGACCCTTTTTAAGCTTTCCATCACACTTAAAAAAACAAACTGAAGTAGGGTCTATAACGTCTAGAATGATCTGGCCCCTGTCAGTCTCTCTGGCTTCATGTTGTACCATTGCCCCACCTAACTCACTTGCTCTACATTAGCCACTCTGGCTGCCTTTCAGCCTTCAAAATCACCAGGCTTCTTCTTGACTTGACAACTTTGCACTTGCTGCCTCCTCTACCTAGAACTGTTTTTGCCCAAATCTTGGTTGGCCACCCACTGCTGTTCATTGAGGATCAGCTCAAATATTGCTTCCTCAGGTCTCGACCCCTGACCACCTAAATAACATAACTAACTCCTCAGTCACTACTCTCTATCCCATTTCCCTTTTGCCCTCTTTTATTTACTGGATAGCACTTATCTCCAGCCAGACTTAATCTTATTTGTTTTCATATTTCTTGGTCTGGCTCCCCACTAAACGCTCATGAAGGCAGAAACCTCGTCTATGTATCTTCAGACCTAGGACAGTGCCTGACACATAGTAGGTCTTCAGTAAATAATTGTAGGATAAATAAATGAATGGTATAAGAAAGGCATGAACAAATGACTCCTCCTCTGGCTCCCATGCCAATGGAGACCCAATGCTGAAGGGACAACAACAGAGGAAGGGTCTGGAAAGAATCTTCAACAATCATATACAGGACAGTCTCACTCCCACCATCACTCACTATCCCTGGATAGCCAAGAGTTGACAGTATTTACTCCTCCCTATCAGTGATTTCCATACTTTTTACTTTATCATCCTTTAATTATATATTTAAATTAAAAATACTTCCTCTGTTCTAAAAGGGTTGGTTTTGTTTTGTTTTTTTTTTTAAAGTAAACTTTTGATAATCTTTTGAAAATTTGAGGTCATTTTCTAAGATAGTTGGAAAGATGTTTTAGAGTATTATGAAACTAGGTTTGAGATGTTTCCCCATCTCACTTCTCAATATTATATTTACTTTGAAGTTCCAGAATTAAAATTGAAGATCCTTAAAGGGAGAGGGTCCTAAGGGTCTGAGTGATTACAAACATCTCACATTCATCCGACATTTCTCGTATTGGCATATCCCAGGCATGTCCCTATAGTAAACCAGACTATAAAATTCTATTTAATCATTGAACCTTTATTGAGTGCCCATTTTATAAGTTTTGGGGATGCAAGCATTAATGTGACACAGTCCCCTGCCCCCTAGAAATGGATAGTGGAGGCAGGGAGTAAATATTAAACTGAAAAATAGAAATATATGAAAACATTTATAGTAGAGGTAAAACCGCTAATTCTGCCTTTGATGGTTGGGAGAAATTTTACAGATGAGGTGGCATTTAAATTAGGTCATGAGTAAGATCTTTCTAGATACAGTGAAAAGGTAGGGAAGGGAAGGAGCCTTCTAAGCAAAGGGAACAATAGATACAGAGACACAGTCTGATGAGAGTATGGGGTGTTTGGAAAATGTTAAGGGCAAGCGTGGGGAATAGAGCAGCTGTAAGTAAAGATGTTTGCTGTCGGATAGTAAAGGGCCTTATAGACCAGACTGAAGTTTGGCTTTTATCTAGGCTGGGAGGAGCATTGGATGTTCAAAAACTAGATTGGGCTTTTAAGAAGGTAACCCTGGTCATTGTACAAATACTCTACATGATAGATTAGAATAGACGGAGACTAACTATAAACTTAATAGTGATTCCTATAGTCCAGACCAGCAAAGAAGACCTGGATTAATCTGGTGAAAATAAATAGATAGATAGATAGATAGATAGATAGATAGATAGATAGATAGACAGACAGACAGAGAGATAGAGAGATAGAGAGATAGAGAGATAGAGAGATAGATAGATAAAAACTATATTTAAGCATCAGATTCAAAAGCCTTAAAAATGCTCATAACTTTTGACCCTACCAGCATATATCCTAAGGAAATGACCCACAATATAGAAAAATGTTTTGGATACAGAATGTTCTTTCATTACAGTACTACTTTTAACACCTTAAAGTTGGCAGCCCAATAAGGGAACAGTTAAATAAATTTACTATTCATATAACGTAACAATAACAAATATTATGAAGGTAATTGCAAATTACATTTGTGAGAGTTTTTTATGTAAGAAGAAATGCTGTTTTGTGTCAAAAAAAGTAAGATCCCAAATTCTGTGCACCTTAAGATCTCTATTAGGCATACCACCAGCTTTTCTGCAATGACGTGTATTACTTTTATTATCAGGAAAAAAAACATATTGTTTTAAAAGAAAACAGGAAATTTAGAGAGAGGGTGGGGTAATAGAGGGCATGGCTACTTCTGGAGTTCGGGCTGTCACTGGTATTAGGACTTCAGGAGGCAGTATGAGAACATGTCTTTCCTTAATAACCATTTACCGGCCACTTGCTGTCTTTAGTTCCGGTAAGTGAGCAGAATTACATTCTTTGCCTTAAGTCATTCTAGTAGGAAGCTCACAAGGGCAAATAACTAACTAAAGTGCGGGGTAGTCAGAGTTAGAGGGATGGGCAAAGCCTCATGAGAACAAAAAGAGGAAGAAGCAACCAGCTCATTGTAGGTGGTCTGGGAAAACATATGAGCTAGGCCTCAAATCATGAGTAATAATAATAGCTACTATTTATGAAATACTGTGTGCCTGGTACCATATGTATTTTTTTTCTAATCCCTTCATTAACCCTATAAGGAAGATATTATCAACCAACCCATTTATTCAACCAATATGACTTGAGCACCTTCCATACTCTTTTCTAGGCTCAAGGATATAGCATTGATCAACACAGACAAAAATCTCTGCCATCATGGAGCTTACATTCTAATAGGAATAAAAAGAAAACTGAGGCTCAGAGAGGTCTTACGGTCACTTGCCCATAGAAACAGACTGAAGCTGGACTTGAACCCACAGTAATTTACATCCACTCACCAGATGGGAAAGAGGGAATAGGGCCTGCTGGAAAGAAGAAACAGTATGGTAAAAGCAGAGAGACAAGGAAGACATGGTATGTTCAGAGAACAGGGAATAGTATCCTGGTGCCAAAGCATCAAAAGACCATGAGGACCCATTTCTGAAGGGTCTTGAGTGCCATGTCAGGTGGAAGAATTGGTCACCGTTCGGGATGGTATGATCAAGCTAATGTCTGCTAATATAACAATGCTGGACAACTTGAATGGACCTCCATGGCTTTTTTACAAGGGCAGCAATTTAAAGTGTTTTTATACCTCCTGCTTTGCTTTCGCACATACTAAAGTCAGGTTGTGTGGGTACTTTTTAAGCCTTTCCATTGAATTAGGAAAAATATCTTCGTTATGTAGGTGCCTTTTGCTGGTATATTCAAGGCATAGTGTGGTTTCAGATTAGCAAAGAAATTCCTTTGGAAAAGCTATCAAGAACCAATGAGCTTTTTTCCTCATATTTTGATATAAAGAGGTAATTTACTTAACATTCTGGTCCTGGAGTATTTCTGTGATCGGTCAGCCATTTTCAATACTATTTTTCTGTCTCAAGCAACATGCAGAATCTGGGTTTGATGAAACGTTATAATGTACATGAAATGGGAAATGAGTCTTAGGAAGATGACCCTTTTTTTTTTTTTTTAAAAAAGTTTTTGCTTATGTAACTTGCAGATATTTCATACTTCGAGACTGAGATTTGAAAAACTATTTGGTCTCAGGTGATAGTTTAAATTGATCTTGGGACTTGGGGAAAGATTTTAGACTGTTCACTAGACAGCCAGAAGAAGACAGCAGGCCCCTCCCTGTTTACAGGTGATAGGCAAGTCTCTTTAGGAAACGAAACCACATAGTCTCTCTCCAACCCCTCTGCAGAGCCCCTGAGGGTTTGCTCTCAGATTCTGCAGCCTCAAGGGCAGTATCTGGGTGGCTGGTGCTAGTGGACTCTTGCTGTCAAGGATAATAAAATCATCACTATTAGTGACTTGTGTGGAAGCACATCAGTGGATCAGCCCAGTCTCCTCAGTTAAATTGGAGCATAATAAATCCAAACTTTGGCAAATCTTAATCATTTCGTTTCCTACAACTTTCTTCTCTTGGCCACTGTTTTGCGGTGATTCCAGATCAATTCTAGGCACTACTCAAGCTGTCATCCAATCCATGTACATAGTTCCTTGCATTTCACAGCATGCACCTCCATGGTAGCCTTCTGGTACAGTACTAATCCAGTGCTTTCTCCTTTGCCTGTGCTTCCCAAATTGTCATGGTCCTCTGCTTATTCATCCCACATTGACTCTCCAATCCTCCCAAGAATGGCAGGATTGTCATTTTGAAGAAATGGAGGCATCAAGAAGTTGAATAACTTACCAGTAGACACGTAAGCTGGAACCCTGATCCTCTCCTTCCAGCAGAGTGCTGTGTGCACTGAACCTGATTGCCTCTTCAGGATTCCACTTCTCCAGTTTTGGTTGTGGCTTTATTTTGTTTAGTTTTTTAAAGTAAAACTTCACCTCATTATGATAGTTTTACAACACTTAAAATCTTATGTTCAATACGTTTTTCAAAATCATTTCAATATTTTGATCCCCAGTTTTTGTTGTGATCAGTTCACATCTGCTCTTTAGCTAACCTTTTTAATTTTGTTCATGACCATCCTACATTGCAGGCTTCTCAACCAGATGAGTTGACCATTGAGGAACATGAGGTGTTAGAAGTGATTGAAGATGGAGATATGGAAGACTGGGTAAAGGTATATTCCTTTGCTCATATCGCCCCTTCTTGTGTCATTTTCAGGAGTTTGTTTTGGTTCTTGTTATGCCCTATCTATCCAGATTGTGTGTGTAAACCTGTTTTGTCACATGTCTTTCACTCAGGCTCGAAATAAAGTTGGCCAAGTGGGTTATGTGCCAGAAAAGTACCTCCAGTTTCCCACCTCCAACAGTCTACTGAGCATGCTGCAGTCCTTGGCTGCTTTGGACAGTCGGTCACACACATCGAGCAATTCCACGGAGGCCGAACTCATTTCAGGCAGCCTCAACGGAGATGCCAGTGGTAAAGACTGAAACAAGGCACTCTTTATTTGGTCACATTTGGCCTAAACTGTATTACCCTGGAGTCTTCAGTAGGTTAAAAAGCACAACTCTATTCCTATTCTATAACATGTTTTCCTTTATTTGGTCACATTTATCCTTTACAGTAGAAACCTAAAGTTGATCTTCAGTGAGTAAAAAATTACAGCTTTACTCTTATTATGTATGATGGTCTTTTAGTTGTCACATTAGCATAGGGGTGGTTGCAAAAGTAACCTGGTCGTCATTGTCCTTACTGCATTTCTCTCTCTCATGCTACCTAGTCTGTTTCGTGAAAGCACTTTATGACTACGAGGGCCAGACAGATGATGAATTATCTTTTCCTGAGGGAGCAATCATCCGAATCTTGAACAAAGAAAACCAGGATGATGATGGCTTCTGGGAAGGGGAATTCAATGGGCGGATTGGAGTTTTCCCATCGGTGCTAGTGGAAGAACTTTCAGCCTCAGAAAATGGTGACACTCCATGGATGAGAGAGATTCAGGTACATGAAAGTTGAATTAAAAGATATTAAAATATCTGGCAAGTTGTTTGTGGGCAAGACAGAGCCTCAGCGGATCTATAAACTGGACAAAATTTTTTTTTAAAAAAAGATAAAGAACATGACTCCCAAGGAGTCTATTGACCCACGTAAAAGTGGGCTGTAGTCTCAGCCTCACCCCCACCACTCCAGTCCTCAGTTGCCAGGTTTCTGCAAAACCGAATTTGGGAAAGCAGGGCCTCATCAGTCAGGCTCTTGTGTAATGCCTGTATTACACCTTTACTCTCCCACATTCTGTTCTCTGAATCAGTTAACCAAAATGCTAACTTGTATGTGACATACAAAAGAATAGTTTGGTGGTGAGACAGAAACAAACCTGAAAGGGAACGGATTGTCTCTGTGGTTAGTTTATGTAGTAAAAATATTGGTTTGTTCTTTCCCTCACTGTCAGAGCCTCCCTGCCCAGCCCAGGTCGTGCCAGTCCATTTCAGAGAACTGATGAGCCTGCCAGAGCCCCATTCTTTATACTCATGTGGCCCTAGGCTTAGCTCATCACAGCAAAACTTGCCTTTATAGGAAACCCCTAATTTGGACCTGTCACAGCAGGCCTGACAGGTCCAGGACCATCAGGAACATGTCCGCCCACCTTCTGTGGTGTTATGACGGCTTAGCCCGACGTTCACAAAACCTGGAGAAGTCAGGAACTCAGCCGATTATTTTATCTTCACCAAAAAATACAACTTGTTCTTTTTTGTGTTCTTAACTGAATTTACTGAATTAACTAATTTGATATGTTTTCAATCGAATTCTAGAGAGTGGTTTGACATGATAACTGTTTAAGATAAACTATAATCAATGGTATCATGAGGAGATCTGTGAGAGGAAAATGGGTTTTAGGGTTTGAGATGGTTATTCTAGGCTCACGTCCCACTAATGAGGCTGACAGAAAAAATGTCAGTAGTCATAACTTAGCTCCAGAGAAAAGTAACTTGTCCAGAGTAGTCAGAGAAGCAAGCTAGTCTCTCCTTTCCGAGGTGACCACTTTGTAACCTCTGTTCACTTTGTGGCAGATCTCTCCTTCCCCCAAGCCACCCGGCTCCCTGCCTCCACTGCCGTTGTACGACCAGCCTCCCAACAGCCCTTACCCCAGCCCAGATAAGAGGAGCTCCCAGTACTTCCCCCGCTCTCCTTCAGCAAATGGTAAGGGTTCTCCTGGACTTGGGTCAAAATGCATTTCATTCAGAAATCCACTTATTCACCTGTAGGGCAAACAGACCTGCATTAGAAATTTTATTGCTCAACAACACAAATAAAATGAGCTTCTTTGGTTCCCTCCTTTAGAAAATAGTTTCCATGGTGAATCACCAGGATTCGCACAGGCACCAAGGCATACTCCTGAGACCTCATATGGGAAACTGCGACCTGTAAGTCTCTTATCTGGCAGGGTTATAGAATGTACAGTTCTTCCAAATTGAAAGTTAGAAAGTAGTGTTTTTCCATGGCCCCTTTGTTACTAATTCCCCCATGCAAGGGTGAGGTGGGTTTGGGAAGATAAAAAGAGCTCTTGAAGAGGAAGGCTGTAGAAATCACATCTTGGAAGGTCCAGTCTACACTGGCAGTTTTTTCTGAGTCATGGTGAGATACAAGATGATCGCTATGAAAATGTGTTTAAATTATAACAAGCTCTATGAGCATTAAAATGGTCTAACTGTGAAACAGAAGCACTTTTTTTTCAGCAAGCATTTATTGAGAACCTATTTTACAGGCCTATATTTGCCTCTTTGAGGGACACTCCATGCCTTTTTGAGGTTTGAGAGCTTCTATAGTCAAGGAGAATCTACTCTTACAAATCATCACCTCTACTTACTGCTCACTCTGCTATCTGCCATGGACTCAACCCCATCACCTCCCTGTGAAACAGCTTTTCCAAGGGCATAACTTTCACGTGCTGCTCCAGTGCATACTTTACAGTTTTATTTTCCTGGACCCCCTCATCAGCATTTGACACCATTCCTTGAATCACTCATTTCCTTCGGCTTTGTTCATTCAGCAGATGTGTATTGAGTGCCTTGTTAAGGACTTGGTCCTTTATCCTAAATGTGATAGGAAGCCATTGTAAAATTGTAAGCAGAACTGTGATATGACCAGTTTTGCATTTTTAAAACACTGCTATGGCAGTTATGTGAGGAATGAGTGGAAGATGGCAGAAGGGACATGGGGAGCCATCAGGAGGCTGAAGCAGGAGGGGATGGTAGCATGGACCGTGGGAAGTAGGGAGCCATCAGGAGGCTGAAGCAGTGGTCTAAGCAGGAGGGGATGGTAGCATGGACCGTGGGAAGAATGGCAGTGGAGAGAAGTGGGCCAATGTGTTGAACCAGCCTCTCCTGGTTTGCTTTCTATCTCTCTGGCCCTTGCTTTTCATCGACCTTCACAGGCATCTCTGGCCTCTATCCATCTCTGTTGATGCTTCTTAGGATTCTGTCCATGGGCTGGTTCTCTCGAAGTCATTAAACCCACTCTCCTTGTGTAATCTCATCTACTGCCACAGCTTCGATAACCATTTATTTACTGACAACTACCAGATTTATAACTGTTAATCCGATCTCTTCCCTGAGCTTCAGACTTGTGGGCATCTCAATGTACATGTACCAAACCCCCAGAACTCAGCAAAAATGAGTTCATTATCCTCTTTGCCAGTGCTCTGGCCTCCTACAAATAGTAATCACCAAATCCTGCCGAGTTTCCTTCAGAGACAGCTGTCAATCTTTCCACTTCTCTACTCCTCACAGCTATCACCAATTCAGGCTAACATTTCATTCAGATGACTACAGAAGTCTTCTAAATTGTCTTCTTAACCTATATCTTTGCCCACCTCTGCTCTTTTCTCCAAACTGTTAACCAGAGTCATCTTTTCATACATCTGATACTGCTGTTTAAAATCTACCAATGACTTGTCTTTGCCTACAGAATAAAGCTCAGATTTCACAACTTAACCCCAGCCTACCTCTCTGATCTTCTTTTGCAACTCTCCTTCCAAGACATGCTACAAGGTTTTCAGTTCTCTAAACATTGCTCTCTCTTGCTTCCAGCCCCAGGCCTTTGCTGTGAATGAGGCCTTTAGAGCTATAGTGACCCTTGTGCCCATGAGGCTTTCAGCCTGTGCAAAGACCTGATTGTTGTGTTTCACATTTCATCCAGAACAGTAACTCCTCAGTGTGGGAA
>NW_006441394.1:70253-74507 GCF_000325575.1 Pteropus alecto
CTGAGACCCCTGGGGCATCCATGTCCTTGGATAAAATGACCAGTTTGCATTTGGATGCTTTAGACACTGAATCAAGAACCTGACTGACAAGCCACGTAATTGTTTCCTGCTCAGGTCCGGGCAGCTCCCCCTCCACCTACACAGAACCACCGAAGGCCAGCAGAGAAGATCGAGGATGTGGAAATCACACTGGTGTGATGATGGGTTTGCCCGTCTGTTACTGCTACAATCAAGGCCAAGCTTGGAGTTTGGCCAGTCTTGTTTTTTAGGCACCTTTGCATGATGATGACTCTTGAACAGAGCAAAACCCAGGAGGATTATAAATGCCTGAGTGGCCTGGTGGATTCCTCCCATGTTTTGGATATTTTGTGCCTTTTTTTGTTGTCATTTTCTATGTCATCTCTCCTACCATAGCACAAATACTAATGGGCCCTCAAAGCAGAGGGGGACAGCCCTCATGCCTAACAGTGGTCCATTTTTATATGAGACTCAAGACCAGGCCTTATCCAGGGCACAGTCACAGAGACACTGATCATGTGCACTCGTACAGTATATTACTGTGGCCACAAGGTTGTGGCAAAGATTCTCATCTTTTTTCAAGTGGCTTTTGCTCGTCTGATCGAGTTTAATCAGATCATGTTGGCTACATAAGAAAGCAGAAGGAGGGATTTCAGGAGAGGCTGGCTCCTCCCCGCATTTAGTCCCCAGACTGAGGAAGTAGAACCTTATTGGAAACAAGCGGACTGCCTGAGTGTAGCGCCAATTGCATTAATGCACATCTCTTCCACAACTAACAGATTTAAAACAATAACAGTGTCCTTCGTATTAATATTTATGCCATTCATTTAGTATTAGTGGAGCTAATATGGAGGGGCTGAACAGTAGCCAAATGTCCATCACATAGACTAATAGAAAGGAGGCTGCGGCTAAGGCAGAAATGGAGCTTCCAGATCTGAAGTGAGCCGATTTAATGTTCTTTTTGTATTTGGGTATTTTTCATCTTAATTTTTGCAGCATATAGTCCTCTGACCAGTATCCTTATAATCTGAATGTCTAAATAAATTGGGGACACATACTTGCCTTGTTAAGCTTCTCTATGGGGAGCCCTGAGCATTGTTTTATTCTCAAGCCAGTGCACTGGCCCAGCCAGCCAGGTTGTGGCTGGTCCAGACCAGCAGCCACCCCTGGCAGAAAATGCAGCTTCCCAGGTACCACTGACCTGACATTTCCTTGGGAGGAAGAACCTGTGGCTCATGGAAGAAACCAGCGTCCTATGAAAAAGAACTAAAGGATTGCACACCCTGCACAAGTGCTATTTGACAAGGAAAAGACAAGTTCTCCACGTCACAGGGAGAGCCAGGAGTAGCTTTCTCCACGGGCTAGCAAGCCCACAGCAGCAGATGTCCCAGAGTCAGCCGCTGCTGGCCCTCCACCTCCTATGGAAGATAGGGAGTGAGTTAACTAGGACTAAGGGATATCTGCCAGTTGTTTATTTTTTTTTAAGAAATCAAATTCACAGAATTTAATCTAAAAGTTGTGTTATGCTTTGAAAACTCCATCCTTCCTAAGACTCTAAAAACTTGAAATGCTCGCCCAATGTCCCCATGGGATTATTGACCAAAAGTAAGGTCATAGCTGAAGAAATTTTTAGTCATTTGATCACTTCAGTGACAATGTCCATTGATGAATCTTCTCTGTGATTAGGAGTTTTTTTGGGAGTTTTTTTCTTTTCTTTTTTTTGCATTTCTTAACCTGTTGATCTATTTGAGGTCTTTTTATGTTATCAAACTTATTCTTAAGTTTAAAAAAAAGAAATTAAGGGGTGGTTTTCTTAAGATTTTAATGTTTGCTGGTATGTTAAACATCTTCCAAGCACTTTAAAAATCTTCAAAGTGCATAAAATCAGGCAGTTCCTGCCACCCAGTCTTGTATTCTCTCTTTCTAGCTAGCCAAATTGTCCTTGAATCTGGATTTTCCACATTTTCAGAGGGTTATTTGAAATTTTTTTGTTATATTTTAAAATATTTTTTGGAAGAGCTGCTAATTTTATTTTAAAAAAACAAAGTTGTAAAAATATGCCTCCTTTTTATAAAGAACCCCTCCCTCCAAGACATGTTATCCAGCATCACAGTGCACAGGGCCAGGCTCTGAGGGCGTACCTCTGTGCAGATGTGCTTTCTTTACAGTGGCTGTAAAAAGTTTGTATTTATTATGTATAAAATGTTGAATAATAAAAAATGGAATTAAGCTTTCTAAGTTTACTTATAAAAAGGTTCGGGTAAACAGACTTTTGCAAAGACAGTGCTTCTTATAAAGACACTCCTGGGAACTCCTTTAAACCATACAACAGATACAGAGAGGGAGAAGTAAGTTAATTTTTCCGTGGGACAAACAGTCCCTGATGTCATCCACCTGCCAAGTGTAATGTCTTAGATGCTAGAGATAGTAATAAATTAGTTGTGGTCTTTGCTTTCTAGGTTCTTTCCCCAGGGGCTAGAGAGAGGAGACAGGTATACACATGACAATACCGTGTGACATGTGCTGGAAGAGAGGAGAGAACAGCATGCCTCCTCTCTGACCCTCCACCCCAGCCCATGTCCACAAGCCAGAGAGGCAGATGAAAGGATACTTTCTGCATGGCTCAGTGTGTCCTCTCCCTCCGAGCTACCACATCCCCAACCTTAAAAGGTGTTAGAACAAGATGATAATCCAAGGGTTTATCTAACTTTTATGTTCTAGATAAGTTCACTTTCTAAACACAGTGAGAACATCACCTAAAAAAGGTTGCAATATTTGAGAACACACTTATTAACACAGGCTTCTTGGGATGGCTAGAAATTCGAAATTCCAAGCCACAGGACTATCCCTGGGACGAAGCAAATCCTCGTCCTCCAGGTTGTGATCACATCCCAGGCTGTACTGTTCACCTGCTGCCCAAATAGCCCAGCCACAACTTTTGCTTGTGGGGCCAGTTACTGCCTAACCCTCTCTGAGTGGCCTTATGCCAAAATCTGGCTGCTCTGAATCTTCGCATTTATTTTGCTCATGAAGTTGTCTTTCATGACAATGAAGTAACAAGTTTTAGTTAAGGGTTGAGAACTGTCATTTGTCCTAAAATCCTACAGTTGACACAACCAGTATATTTCCTCCTAGACCCTTCCTGTGTTTGCTCTGTTACTGCTTGATCTGCCAAGAACCCCATGAATGCCAAAGAGCATCTTGTTCCTGGACCATTTTCCTGGTACCACTGGCCAAAAAAAAAAAAAAAAATGTATTTCATCCATGTCTGTTTTGGAGAGCTCTGGTCTAGGAATATTTTCCTGGAATATTATCCTGAAACAGAACAGAAATGAAATGGGTGCTAAACACCTGAGTAAGCAGCCTTCCCATGGTCAACCATTTGCCTCCTGTGAGGGGCAAGCAGGGAAAGGCCAGGTCAAATGTCCTGTATTCAAGTCCCCTGGCCGCCTTTATGAGCTATGACTTTAAACTCGTTTCTTCATCTTTCTGGGTTTTGCTTTCCTCATCTGTAAAGTGGGGATGAAAGGGCAATACAAATTTTCTAAGATCCATGAGGATCAAATAAGATAATGTACAGATAAGCTGAAGGTAGTTTTGACTAATGGATGTGCATCCAGAGAAAGAAAACAACCCGCACCCAGATATGGTCTGTCTGAATCCCACCAATGGGTCCACAGGTGGGATGTTCTCAGGATTCCTCCAGAGAACATCTTAGGGGCCAGGACCACCACTATCCAATTGCTGTTTGTCCTATCATCAAACTTACTGCCCCAAGCCATGTTCTGTGCACTGATGACCCAAATGACTCAGATCTCATCCCTTCTACTGAAAGGCTCATATTTGGTAGAGAGACTCAGGAACAGCAGACTCAAGCCAAAGTGTCTCCCAGGACAGGGAGATGACCAAAGAGCAGCAGGAGCCCAAATTAGGGCTTCTGTCGTTAATCCCTCTCAGGTCTTAAGCTCATAAGGCCTGAGATTGACCAGGGCAAGCAGAGGTGGTGGTACTTATACCTGCAGAATGGCCTCAGGAAGGACCTGGGTCACCTTTGGTGAGGCCCAGAGCCATGGAGCAAGAAGACACAGATGGGGAAACTTCTCACCCTGGAAGACACTGTGATTTGTCCAAGATCTTTCATGAAGACAACTGGGAGCAGAACCCAGAACTGGACCTCCAGAAGACCAGGCCAGCCCCTCTCTGCAGAACCTGAATCCAGTTTTTGGAAAAAAGAAT
>NW_006441394.1:74521-84479 GCF_000325575.1 Pteropus alecto
TACACGAGGCCCTGTCCCAGCTCTGGGAGGCAGACCCTGAGTACCTAAGTACTGAAAACCTGGAGACAACTCAGTACTGAAAACCCGAATACTGAAAACTGAAAACCTGGAGAGGTGTTCAGCACCAGGGCTCTATCACCACTGAACAGGGACCGCAGGGACTAGGGGTGCAGACTTCCCAGCACCTGCCCCACTTAGCCTTTGCTGGCCCCTCTCCCTCCAGGCCCACCTCATTCCCTGGAACACCTTGGCCTGTCTCTGGCTCTACCAGGAAGCATTCCTTCCAAGGAAGTTCAGGTGTGCTCCCTGAGGTGAGGCAACTGTACCCCAAGGTGTGCTGTCAGATTTACCCATGAAGAAGGGGAGGCTTAAGGGGAACAGAGGGACCACTGTCCTAGGAATTGAGTCAGATCATTTCCCAAGGACCTATTCTGGGTTATTTAAGCAGTCTTCACTGCAGTCCTGTGAGGTACTTGCCCCAAATGGGGTGTAGCTGGTAACAGCCTCCTGTTCACCTCACTCCTTGGCCCTGCATGTCCCTCACTTCAAGGAACACTAACTCTCCAAGCTCAGGCCCAGGGCCCACAATGGGAAAGAAGATGGAGGGAGGGATTTAGGTTAGGCATAAAGCTAGAGTCACCCCCTGGCAAGAGGTATACCCTGAAGCCCTAACTGGGAGCCCAGATTCTCTGACATTTTGTTTTTAAAAAGTATAATAGTCATAATCCAGCTTTGCCAGCTGTGTGATCTCATATCACTTAGCCTCTCTGAGCCTCAATTTTGTCTCTGTGAAAGAGATATCTATAGTATAAGGTAGTTGGGAGGAACAATAAAATACTGCAAGAAAATCACAGAACACAAGGCCTGACACAAGCCCTGGGTAATGGTGGCTATTGGAAGCAATGGTCTTTCCAGCCATGAATTCTAGAAGGCGGCAGTGTGGCCTCTGCAGAGATTAGGCAGTGGTGACTCCTGGTGGCCACCGGGAGCCAGGGCATGAGGGCTGGGCCTTTGGGAATCTTAGATCTGAAGAATGCTGGACACCTAGTGTCTTCAACTGCACGACTTGCCAAGTCCTTGAGTAAGAGAATTTAGCCACTGAAACATTTCCTGAGGTTTTCTCTGTGCCAGCCTGATCCCAGGAAACACTTGATTCCCATCCTGGTCTCCTCCAAGAGCTCCCTGCTGAAAATGGAGGGAGGCAGACACAAATGGGAGCATGGGCCACAGGAGGCCCCTGGCCAGCCTGGCAGGTGAGAGAGGGCTTTCAGTGAGAGGATCCTGAAGGATAAAGGTGAATTAGGGCCTGGGAGGGAAGAGCACTGAGCATAGAAAAAAACACATGTAAGGCACAAGAGTAGCAAAAAAATAAAGATGCAGCTGAAATCAGCAGGGTAGCTACAGGTGCTCTGAAATGCATGCCAAGAAGTTTCTCTGTAGGCAGCATGGGAATGCCAGGGGGTTGCACATGTGACCATGACACCTTAGAAGGTCACCATGGCAGAGAGGACTGGGTGGGACGACAGCAGGTCTAGAAGTTGGCCTGTAGTGGCAGCAGGTATGGAAATGAGAGTTAGACACAGCGGCCCCAGGCCTTGATGCCAAGAGGATGTGGGGTGTGAGGAGAAGAGCTTATATCAGCAGGAGATGAGGCCCAGGAGGCAGCTGGATATGTAACCTAGAGCTTAGAGGAGAGCTGGGTGGCCAAGAGCTGTGAGTGATCTGGGCGTTAGCAGTGTAGATATGGGTGTTTAACCAACTCTTACATAGCCTTTGACATGTGCCAGAAGCTTTACATTAAATACTAACACGTGGAGTCCTTACGACCTTTGAGGAGGAAACTGAGGCACAGAAATGTTAAGTAACTTTCTCAAAACCATTCAGCTACTAAATAGTGGAACTGAGATTCATCCCCAGACAATCTGGCTGAGGAGTCCAGGCTTTTAGCTCTCTGTCGCCCATTCTGAAAATTGGGACTGGCAAAGAGTCCCCCAAGGAAGACTGCAAGATCATAAAGAAGGAGGCTGCGAGTTCTAGAGTAAATACTTTGATTAGCAGCTGAGTAGACCCCCAGAAGGCAGCCCCCATCATTCAAGGACGAAAATCCCCTCTGCTGCCTCATGACTGGCAATGACCGTCCTGCTGACTCCTCCACCATACCCCAGGTTGGTGAAGGAAGTAGGGTGCCCAGACTCTACCCTGTTGGGTCTGCCTTGTACTTCAGAGGCTTGTTGTGCAGAATATATGTGATGCCAATGTAAGTGAAAGCCCAGACCCAGGCCCAGCCCACCGCTGCCCTCCCAGACTCGCAGACAGACACACACAGGCTGTGCCCTGCCGCTCCAGGTTCTGCCTCTGGAGCAAGAACATGGCTATTCTAAAGGCAGACCTGGTATACCAAGTACTTGACATCACTCTCCAGTTTGTTAGGACACTTTCTACCAGGGCTCTTCTGGACTACTTCCCCTGCTCCCTCCTTGGACTCCCATGGTCCTTCTTCAGCCTCAGTCTACCCTGCATGCCTGAAGCAGGAGGGTCCAAGGTGTTGACTTGGCCTCAGGACCAGCTCAGACCAAAGGTGAAATTCTCATGGCTCTAAGAGCCACTGCCTTTTGCTGCCTCTGGGCTTTCTTCATGCTGTGTCCTCTTAGACTTGAACAGCACAGAGGCAGGACGAGCTCTGTCCAGCTCTGTAGAAGGAAGAAAGGGGGCCAAGCCCTGATCTTCTCAAGGCACCAGCCCAAACGTCTCTCTGTTCCCTAAATGCTGCAAAGAGTAAAGCAGATACCAGTTTAGATGCCACTTTTGGCAGAGAAAGTGAGGAGACAGAGATTAACATAAAAATACTGTAATCTCCACCAAACCACACTGTTTTTTTTTTTTTAAACAAACAGGCCAGGTCCTGCCAGGCCTTCGTCCCAACTAAATATCCTGAGGCCATCCCCCAACTCTCTACCCCCACCCCACCTGCCCGCTGGCCCTGGAACCAGATAGAGTAGTGGGAAGCTGTTCTCTGGCTTCAGACTTCGGACCGGAGCTCCAGCCCAGGCAGGAGGTTGTGCACACTAGTGCCAGAGCACAACCTTTCTGGCTTGGTCTACGCTCACCACATGGCTCCCGGAGTAGCACCAGGCCACGGCGTTGACAGCAGCACTGAGGAGAAGGAGGGCGAGGTTTCAGGGGTGCACCAGGAGCTGGGCCCGCAGCCTGGTGCTGCCCCTCATTACTGGACCTGGGCAGTTTGAGACCCTCTCTGAGCCCATTTCCTCACCTGTAGAATGGGCTCACAGGGCTGTGGTGAGGTGGAGCCAAGACCATGTGGAAAGGCACCTTGTGAACTGTGAAGGGCTCTGGGAAGTGGAATGTGTGGGAACGAGGGCTGGGGATTTCAGGGCCTAAGCGTGTCAGAACCTAGAATTGGCTCAGCAGGACTGGGGCTAGGGCAGCAATGGCCTTGAGGCTGGGGTGGGCAGGTGGACGGGTGGTGGCCATGCTCACCAGTGGGGTCCCCGTAGGCTCTTCTTCAATTTTCCAGTGTCTACATCCCAGATAAAAAGGGCTCCATCCCAGGAACCTGCGAGTGCATAGCTTCTGTCCGGACTATAGTGTTCACAGCAGAGCAAGAGAGGAGAAGATCAGAGGTGAGGACACACACACACACACTGACACACAGTCAAATTGGGGCACACTCGGGCAGAGGCATGTGCTTTCACAGACACACCTGAACACGGCTTTGGTCCAGTCAGAACCGCACTTGAAGCCATCAGCACTGAGGACAGAGAGTCAGATCACAATGGAGGTGGCCATCAGTCCCTGGCCTCAGCCAGAAATTTCAAGAGTTTCCTCTCTCCATCAAGGGTTTGGGCACCTCAGCAGGCCCTGGTTCAGAAAGGCCTCTAGGGAGGCCCCCCACCACCACCAAAAACCCTGTTGACAGGCCCTGGAGGGCCTTTTACAGGGGATGAGAGGCCTAGCTGCCCCAGCCGAAGCTACAGGATGAGTGGCCACAAGGCAGGTACCTGAACACCTGGCGGATATTGCTGACACGCAGGTCGATGACCTTGAGTGTATCATCACGAGAACAGCTGAGTAGATGCAGCTGATCATGGCTGAGGCTCAGGGAGGTGACCCGGCCTTGCACAGGAATGACCTGGATGCAGCGGGGCACCCTGAGGAGCAAGGCAGAGATGGGGATAAGGAGCAGCCCACCCTGACAGGGCCACTCATGACAAGCTAATGAAGTCCAGAGGCACTGCTGGTCTCAGAGTACAGGAGCAAGGCTGACAGGGACTAATCTCTCACTGCAGCCAGCCCCCTCCAACAGGAACTTAGGCAGCCCCTGACTCAAAGCTGAAGCCCCTGCAACACTTGGGTCACTAAACTAAGTGCCAGAGGGAAAGTAATGGAAGTCTGTCTTTACATGTGTGTGCGTGAGAGAGAAGGGTTTCAAACAGCAATCAGTACCCACCAGTAATGAGAAGCCTGAGACAGGCCAGGCACTGGATCCAGCCCTGGCTTTTATAAACCAATCAAACTTAATGTTGAGCTGTTAGATTAAAAAAAAAAACTAAAACTTGTGTTCCTTTTGATTAAAAATTGGTAACTAAATGTAAAAAAGGAGCTTCTGCATCTTGGTTGTCAAGGCTCAAGCAGAGTCCAGTGGTTGGACTGAGAGCCACTAAGGTGGCACAGGTCCCCCAGCTGAGCCTTCAAGGGGCTAAGCCCAGCACAGAGAGGCCATCACAGCTTCACTTCCCCGAGGTACCCTCCACAACTCCATGGCCAGAGAAAAGAAAGAGAAAGCAGGACCTCTGTCCCGATGCCTCTACTACCCATAGCCCACTCCTGTCACCTGCTGTCCCAGAACCGGATCTTCTGGTCATTGTGGCCACTAATGATGACATGGTCCCCACACACCACGTCATTACAGTAGGAAAGAACATTGATGGTCCTGGAGCCTAAGGAACAAGGAGAGCCCCAGTCTCAGAGGAGGGTTGTCAAGAGCCAGCCCACTAGACATATGAGAAGCCGAAGCCCAGGAGCCCCAGATGGGCAGTATCCTCCCAAAACTAGAACCTGGGATCCCCTGCTTCTCAGCCCAAAGCCTGTCACCAAGAAACTGGCAGAAAGCACCAATGGGAGCCAGAGAAGAAGGGACTTTGAGAAGTTTCACCCCAAATGCCTATGAATCTCAGAATCGCTCCTAGAGAGCAGGTTGAGGTCTCTTATGGCTCAGCTTTGTGGGGAGGGGGTCCCTAAAGGGTAGGGAGTGGGGTGGGGCTGGGCCTCACAGTAGGCACGGCCAAGGTCCCACTCCTTCACTGTCCGGTCTCGGCTCCCAGTCACCGCCTGATGCCGTGTTAGCTTGAATTTGGCAGCTGTCACCTTGTCTGTGTGTCCAGACAGTGTCTCCTGCCCCTCATCACAAATATAAATTAAGGGCATGGCCAAAACTCCATAACAACCCCCTTCCAGGCCAAAGCATGACCCCTGACCTCCAGGCTGCCTCCCCAATCAGACCTCACCTTGGACTGTGCCTCTCCCACCTTCCAGAGCTGAGCGGCCTGATTGTAAGTAGCTGCCAATACTTGGGAGCCCTAGAGAGATGGGAGTGGGAGAGGTCCTAGACCTGAGCCTGGCCAGAGGCAACATCCCTCAGGCCAAAGAGCTAGGGCAGGACTGCCTCTGAGCTTCCCATAGCCCAGGTCCCCTAGGCAGACCAAGGAGCCCCTGGGCCCAGGGAGGAGGATTTGTGTACGAGCCTAAAGGCTGGGTACTAGGATGCCCATGTGTTCCCGCAGGTCCTAGGGCCCCCACCTTCCTGGCAATGGAGACTGAGGGAGGTGGACATCCTATGCCACTCAGTGGACTCACCGAAGGGTCAAAGTCCACACTGGTGATGCTGCCGCCAGCTCCTTCAAGGGTGTGGTTGGCCTCCAGACGACCTGGGGGGACCAGAGGAAGGGACAGGTACAATGAGGTCACTAACCTCATGAAAATGAGAAGCTGGAACCAGGAGTGGGAAAATCAATCTTTCCCAAATTAGAGGACAGAATTGCTGGATCTGTTCTAGGGGCCTGGTTGAAGGCTGCACCTTCCCAAATTGCCAGCAGGGAGCCCCAGGGGAGCAGCTTGTCCTCTCAGAGGACTGGAAAGGACCAGAGAAAAAGGCCTGTCCCTAGGTCATGCAGCAAGCCAGGGCCAGGCCTCCTCTAAGAAGCCTCCAGGAGCCAGCTCTGACTCCCCAGTACACACCCCTCTACAGAGCCTAGGGTAGCTAACTAATGGTCTCCTGAGTTCTGAGAGCTCAAGTGATAACAGAAGTGGTCTGGTAGACACCAAGGACCTGCTCCTCAAGGGCAGACCCCTACCTCTCCTAACAGCAACCATCTGAGCTCAACCCTCCCTATCCTACAGGCCTAGACCCCAGGAACTGGGAGGCTCTACCCTTCTTCAGAACAGTGAGCCCAGAACTCTTGCCAAGGGGTCATCTGGCTACTGCCCACAAGACTGTTCCAGGTGAGGAAAAATAAAGAAATCCAAGACCTCTGCCCGCAAAGGAGCAAGCTGTGGGGCTGGGGGTTGGAGAGAAAGCACTGGGTTGGCCCACAGGACAGGGACCCTCACCTCCCACAACATTCCAGAGGTGGATGAGACGGTCAGCCCCTCCAGTGGCCAGGAGGCTGCTGTTGGGTCCAAAAAGAACAGCATTGACCTCAGAGAGGTGGGCATCCTGTGGAGAAAAGAGGAGGTTGGTGCCCCTGGTACTTGCCATGCAGGCCTCTTTGTACATGCTCACAGGCTCTCTCTAATGCGTGCCTATACACACCAGAGGGTCTTGTAACCTCTACGGAGACCCCTGCAGCAGCCAACCACCACGCTACCCTCTACTCCACAAACTGGCCTTCTGGTCTCTCAGCCTCCTGTCTCTCCTTCTCCAGTCCACACCCTCATTATAAAAGACTGAGGGGATCCCACCACAAGCTGTGGCAGAAAAACTCCCGATCCTGCCCAGGAGCCTAGCCCTGTTTTCCTGGCCTCTTCAGACCAGCCCTGGGACCCAAACTCCCCGTATGAGCACCGCAGGCATGTGGCCCAGCTCTTCCTTACCAGCACATCCTGAGCCCAGGTTGGAAGTCGGGCGGCCACACACACAGGGATGCTCTGGTATCGCTGCTCAGGGGCTCCCCCAATTGAGTGGCCTCTCCTCTTCTTGAAACTGGGGGTGGGGATCAGGAGGGAGTTCAGCAAGCCCTTCTGACAGGAGAGCCTCAAGCTCTCCTGAGGAGACAGCAACAACAGAAAGCAGACATGAAAGACGGCAGAACATGGCCAGGAGGTACAGCAAGCAAGGTCCCCAACCCAGCCTCTAACCCCTGTCAGTGTGGAGATGAAAGGAGCACAAAGAAAAGCACAGAAACAGGGCAAGGTAAGTGGATGCAGAGAAATCTTGGGGCTGGGGTTCCAGCCCTGGCCTTGACACTGCTGGCTCTGTGACCCTGAAAGATCCCCTGACATTTCTGAGCCTCAGTTTCCCAACTGAGTGGGAGTTCCTGTCTGCCCTCAGGCTAGCACTCTTGGTCCTCTGTGAGGAAACTGGATGAGGGACAGAACCTGGAGGATAGCCAAGCAGGGGCTCAAAATGAGGCCATGCACCCAGCTCCTGCCTCTGAGGCTCAGCAGAGAGACTCATGCAGACTGCTGGGCAAAACACGAATGGATAGACCAAGGCGCATACACAGACCAAGTCTGGACTCCAGGAGCCACATAGGGCTCCAAGGGGCCCCACCCTTTCATATACATGTCAGTGCACACACATACTTACTCCAGAAGCCCCTTCACCACATCAACACAGCGGGACAGCGTCAGAGAGGTGGCAGAGGCAGACCTGGGGCAAAATCGAGAGGCTAAGGAACTAGCTGGCAGGTGTGCAGAGAGCAGTCATTCATTTCTACACTCTGCCAAGGACTTGAGGGCTCTTAACTTCTTGAGCTCAGGATGAGAACTTGACTCCTCCAAGACCAGAGGAGCAGGATGACCCAGAGCAGTCCCAAGAAAGTGGAGGCAGGGAGGAAGTTGGCAATGAAGTGTCCCAAAGTTTCCTTCATGATAGTAAGAATCGCCTCACTGCCAAAGTACCTCCAACAAAAGTTCCTGAGACGCTTAGCTGAGGCCTGTGGAGGAGGTGGTGGTGAAGGTGCCCCCAGGCTGGGATAGCATAAGGTTGGGGGCAGGTGCATGGAGCAACTTAGGCCTGCTGAGTCCTCAAAAATGCCCAGGAGCTGTGTCCTGGGATGACTTGGCCCACAGGGCTGCCAAGGGCTTTGGGGACCAGTGTCTCATGCCCCTCCCCAAGTTCCTTCAGGCCTGGATACAGTAACCTGTAAGGAAGGGCTTGAGGAGAACTTTCAGGTTGGAGAACGTGGGGAAGGAGCTGCAGCCTCAATGCCAGGCAAATGAAGACAGATGCGGGGGTGGGGGGGGGGATGAGGGGAGGAGCCCAAGGACTGAATCCCCAATCAGGTCCAACCATGTGAACTCACATATCTCCACATGCTCAGATGTTCATACATACTCAAGTATGCTCATCCAGGCTTGCACACTCATGTGCTCTCATGTCCCTATGTATGCGAACACATGCCTGTGACAGCTGAGCCCAGGGCCTTCACCACAGTTTCTCTCCCTTTCACTAACCTGACACCCAACCCCAGTGGAGATCAAGCCTCCTGGGAAGCATGAGCTGTATTCCAGAATCTTCCCAAGGCCCCTCCCAACCCAAGAGGTGGCTTAAGGTCCTAGAGGAAGACTCTGGGGTGGGCCCAGCTTAAAGCGCTGGGACAGTCCTCACCTGAAGGCCCTCTTCTTCCACTTCTCACCAGCCTCACTATCCAGAAACTCTGGCTCAGCAGGCAGGGCTGGAGTCATCTCGGCCCCCTCCCTGATTCCATCTCCTAGGGTGTCTGGGTTCCTGGGAAAGGGAATGGAACTCAGGAAGGTGAACGGACCAAGCGAATTCCTCCCTGCCCCAGTGCCTGATATGGTGAAGAAGTGCCGACCCGGTAAGTGCACATGTGAAGGGCCCAACGTGTTGGCTCCTATGACCTCACGTGTCTACGTGTCCTGTGAGCTCGGTCTACATGGGGACCCGGGGACCGGGGGACCGTGGCTGTGCACACGTGGGGTCAGGTACATGAGTGACCGCAGGCAGGTGTGGGGCAGGGTAGAACTGGAGGCAACGGCCCGAAAGCAGGGAGAGAGCTCCAGAACACGAGGGGCAGAGCCAGTGGCTGAGGCTCCCGGCGCATCCCCACTCTTACTCGCTGATGCTCACTGTCCGCTTGGCGGCTTTCTTCAGCTCCTGGGATACCCGCGCCTGCTTGGCCCTGGGGGAGAAAATATTCCTAGGAGCCGGGAGCGGGACTCTGCCGCCTTCCTGCGAGGGCAAGGCCGGGTGGGTCCTTGTCCTGGGGAAGGTGCGTGGGAGTCCCGTTCACCTCCAAGACAAGGGGCGTGACCGCTCGCTTCCCCGAGGGGTGGGGCCTAGCGCTCTCACTTCTCCCGGCGCTCGTTGCGCAAGTTGCGCTCCGCAGCGGCGCGCGCCTTGCGCTGCACCAGCCTCTCCAGCAGGTCTTGCGCCTCTTCCTCGAGCCTGCGCAATGCCGCCTCCTGGAGTCCAGCGTGCGCGCGCAGCGCCTCATAGGCCGCCCGCTGAGCCGCGTTCCGCGCCTGCAGAGCGTCCACCTGCTGAGCGTGCTGCACCCGCGCCTCCTGCAGCTGTGTCACGCGGGCCTCCAGAGCCGCCAGCCTGGAGCAGGAGCAAACCAACATCACTGCCCAGGGGGATCGGGTCTCAGAGCTGGGGCAGACTTGCCCGTGGCCACGCGCCAGCCAGGCGGCTAAAGCAAGTCTCCCACCCAGCCTTCCCTCCTCAACTCCTGCGGCTCCGGGAGTTTGGGGA
>NW_006441394.1:84494-89643 GCF_000325575.1 Pteropus alecto
GGAGACACGCGGGCTCACTCCGTACCCCGTCCCAGGCAGAGATGGCCCGGAACCTCCCAGAGGTGGGCACGGTCCCTCTGGCACCCGCCCGCCTCACCTGCGTTGCCGCTCCTCCAGCTCCGACTCCAGGGAGCCCAGGGCTGCGCTCTTCTCCACCACCTGGTATGCCATCTGGGGGCAGTTAGGGGCCAGACAGGTGGGCTTCTGTGTAGGACTTCAGCCAGGGTCTGCCACTCCACCCACCCGCCCCCTTATTGAAAAGCAAGTTGAGGCGCAGGTAAACTTAGGGTCTTGCACAGGAATGCACTATGGGGAATGCACTGCCGTTTCCTAGAACAATAGAGGGGACTTAGACTCTGGAATCTAAACACCAGAGTTTCAAATCTGGCATCCCCACTAATTTTCTGTGACCCTGGGGTAGTCATTCAACCTCTCTGAACCTGTTCTGTTTTTCCATCTGTAAATTGGAAATGATAGTGCTTACCTAATATGGTAACAAGGAATTATTATAAGAAATAGTATTTCAAATAATGGCAAATTTTAAATTTTTTTATATAGCATTTATGTGTGCCATGCCTTGTTCTGAGCATTCTACATATACTACCTCTTTTAATCCCTATAACAACACAGGTAGGTACTGCCATTCTTCCCATTTTACAGACAAGAACATCAACACAGATTAAGTTTCTTGCCCAAAGTTACGTAGCTAAGTGGCAGAACTGATATTGGAACCCAAGCCACCTAACATTATGCTCCAAGTAAAGGGCTGGTCCACAGGAGGGGTTCAAGGGATGTGGGTTCTGTTCCCCACCTCTCCAACCCTCCACTTACCCAAGCAAAACATCCGGAGAGTAACAAAGAGCCCTCAGCAGAGGCATACAGGCTAAGGAACAGGAATGGACTGTGGGAGCACAGGGCCTAGACTGAATACTAGAGCTGCCCCACAGCACATGAGTGGGGGTGAAGGTCATCTCATCTATACTCCTATGTCATGAACAATCCTTCAACCAAGAGCCAAGAGCTGGGGAAGCCTTAGAGATAAAGCTCAATTCTCACCCTTTGGAGCTGAGGGATCGGTGGGAGAGACAAACCCCAATAAAAGCAGTTCCCACCAGTGTGGCAAGAGGAACATGAGGAAATAACCAAGGCTGGGGGCTCTATTGCTAACTTGTTCCTGTTCTCATGTGGGCCTGGTGAAGGACACATTGAGGAGCAAGGTTGGTGCAGTGACACGAGTAGCTTGAGGGCCTTTGGACGGCCCCTGGCGGGAGGGGCAGGCTCAAAGGCAGGACTTCGCGGCGTCCGTAAACATCAAAGAGCGCCTGCGCAAACCGAATGACTTGGGATAGACACATGAGGGCGCTTTAACCAAGATAACAGAAATCGTAACGTGACGGTCTCGCATCTTTCTGTTCTTTCTCTTACAGTTTGCGAAGCACAGCCCCCTTCATTGCCTCTCTAAATTTACGCAACCAGAGTCCTAGTATCATAGAGTGTGAAGGACCAGAGATAGTTCAGAAATTACGGACTCTAGGCCAGACTCTACTTCTGACTTACTGTGTGACCTTGGGTAATTCTGGTTCCTTGGAGACCTAAGTCTCATTTGTAAATGAAAATACGTTGTTGGGTGGATCAAATGAGATGCAAGAGTGAAACTAAATCCTCGAACTGTCTATAACGGCAATATATAGTCAGGAGATTGCCCCTCAGATTGAGGGGCCCATTTCCTCATTCAACAAGTTACAAAACTGAGGGCCCCAAAAGGGACAGGAGCTTGTCCCAGGTCCCAGCAATCTGTGAACAAGAAGCCCTGCACATGCAAGGCAGGGAGGCCGACTTTCATAGCTGACGTAGTTTATAACATAATTCCTTTCACCACTAAGCAATCTGACTACCACTTCCACTTCCTCACCTGTCATTTACTTTCACTGATATTTTCATATTCAATATTTTTTTTTATCTGATGCTTTTCAAAACTCTAATAATAGATTAGTGGTTACCAGGAGTTAACCACTGGTTGGGGGAGAGGGGAATGTTGTGACAAAAACAGGGTAGCAAGAGAGAGATCTCTGTGGTGATGAAATAGTGCTATATCTTGATAGTCACACAAATCTACACATGTGACAAAATGACAAAGAATTATATACACTTCATACCAATATCAATTTCCTGGTTGTGTGTGCTGTAGTTACATAAGATGTAACCAATTGGGGAAACTGGGTAAAGAGTACACAGGACCTCTCTGTACTGTCTTTGCAGCTTCCTGTGGATGGATAACTATTTAAAAATAAAAAAAAATGTTACATGCTTGCTTTGATATGTGAAACAGTACTAAGAACTAAAGAAAAAGCCCCTCTTCATCCCTTGGCATATCCAGTGAGAGCTGACTGATGTATGAAAAAGTAAGGGAGTGCTGAGGGCGAAGGGTGTGTGGAATTACCCCCAAACAAAGGGAACCATGAGCTCAGGGACAAGAGAGTGGCAGGATATAGATATATACACACAAAACTGATAATAGGGAGATGTGGTAAAAGGGGCTTTTACTTTTGTACTCTCTGGGCTTTGTTCTCTTTGAAATATTCACAACAAGCCATGTATTGGATATTACTTGTCTTTTTTTAATGGAAGTCATTTTTATTATTAAAATATATCACTGAGTGCTGTATGGAGAATGGGTGAGGGTGCCAAGGGAGGAGTCATCTAGGGAGGAATGAGGATAACTTGGACCAAGCTGGATATGGTACAGGAAACAGAGAAGTTGATGGATTTGGAGACAGGATGACTAGCTGGTGACTAGCTCAGAACAGAAGGCTGGGAATGGTCAGGGGTGCCCCTAGGTTTCCAGCCTGGTGACTAACTATCAATGGAGGGAGGGGGCATGATCTACTTCATTCATCACTTAGTCTACAGATATTCATTAGCATGGACTGTGGAGACAGGCCCCAGGGATGTGATAGAAGCAAAAAAGGCATCTCAAGCCTTGGGGCACTGACTGTCGAGAAGGGGGTTCAGATGTTTGAAAATAACCTGTCAAATGTCAAATTGCTACTACAACAGAGCTCTGAGAGAGGTGCTCACTCGGTTCACACCCCATTCCCACACTAGTTGGGCAAGTGAAGTGGCATGTGTTCACTGGCCTATCAGTCTCCTCCAGTGCACTGGAAGCTCCGTGGGGCCAGGTCTTATTAACTGTTGTATTCCCTGTGCCTTGGATGTATCAATTGTCAATAAATATTTGTTGAAAAAATTAATGGAGAACACAGAGGTGGATGCATGTGGGAGGTAGTTCAAAGTCTGGCTCCACCTCGCTAAGCCTCAGTTTCGTCTGTAAACATGGAGTTGTGGAGGATGAGCTGAAATAACAGATAGCACAGTGCCTGTGTGGAGTCGTTTCAATGTGATGTTGGCTATATTATTATAGAGGTGATAATGAGTCTGACTTTAGATGTGAAGTCCAAAAATCAGCTGAGCAAGAGAGAGAGTCTGGAGCTCAAAAGTGAAGGCTGGGCTACAGATAGGTCTGGGAGTCAGCAAACAAAGCCTCCAAGGCTGTGGGAGTCAGTGAAACCACCTGAGCTCCAAGGAACATCCACAAGAAAAGGGAGGAGGTTAGAGGAAGAGAGAAAAGAGCCAGAGAAGGAAGCTGAAGCAACAGCTACGGAAATTAGAGGAAAACCAGAAGAGTGTGGTGTAACAAGCCAAGAGACACCATGGGGGGTGGGGGCAGCAGTGTCAGATAGAGGTAGCACACCCGCCATGGAGGTGGCCCACCTTACTCATTTAGTCTGAAAACGTGTATTAAATAATCAACTGGTGCTGGGCCCTGGATTTGGCAGGGCAAGTGGTGAGTGGAGCTGGTGGACCATCCTGAAGGGAAAACAGAGTCCACCTGGGCCCTGTATACCTCACCCTCCTCCCTGAGCTCTCACTTCCTCCAACTGCTATTGAAGAAGCCCACTTCATCCTGGGCTGCCAGAGCCAAGCTAGAGGCACTTTCACCCCTGTCCAGCCTCAAGGCTTGGGGAATGTCCCTCGTTTGCTGGCTCCCTTGGACCACATCTCCCAGCCCCCAAAGTCCTGGATCCTGGCCCCACCCCATTCTCTCTCAGACCCCTGCCCAGCCTACCTCACCACAGACCAGCCGGAGCCCCTCCTCCTCCTCTTGCCACTTTACCCTCAGAGTGGCTGGCGATGAGACTTGGTCTGTATCAGGCCCCGACTCTTCCTCCCTGCCAACCAATTAAAAGAGTGGTGCTCATTGTCCCTCTATTCATTCAGGGGATACGTATGAGGAGCCTTAAGCCAAACCCATGCACTTTCTCCTAAGGAAGTTGGAAGCCAGAAAGCCAGTAGAGGAAAGAGCACGTCTCCAGAAGCTGAAGCTGCCCATAACTCCTCAGCTCAGGGAGTCCCCCAGGCCTTGAGTTCCATGGCAGGGACCCTCCTCAAGAAGCATCTCACAACTCTTGAGTCCCAACCCATCTGGAATAGGCAGCAAGACGCTTCTGTAGGTATCAATTTAAGGAACACAGAAAGAGGAGGGGGGAAGATAAGTATGGGAGTGGGAAGGGAAGGAGATGGGACTAATGCAAGATAGACTGAGAAGGGTGGGAAAGAAGGACATTCTAAGCCACTGGCCTGGGGGAAGGTTGATGAGCCCAACTACCCTGGGCAGCAGCCAGAGGTCAATGAGGTACCAGGGAGAGAATGAACCCAGAATAGACAATAGGGGCAGGGCACAGGCACAGGCAGCCCATTGTGACTATGAACACACATACTCACCAGGGCCCCTGATGGGTAGCAGGAGTGACATCATTTGGCTCTGGCTGCAGCTTCTCTGAGAACCGGGCCAGTAGCTCAGCCTTCTCCAGGAGGCGGTTATCTAAGGATGCAAGAGGGTGAGCCTGGGGTAAAGATAGACACTTTTCAGCAGACTCCAGTCATACAGGTTACCTCTCTGGCTGGGAGGGCTATAGGAGCCCGGGGGTGCAGAATGGGACAGCTACTTGCAGGTGGGGCTCTGCCCCTTGTCTGAGGGGTGTTTATGCAGCTCTACCAGGACTTTTAGCTCTGGCACAGCCTCTTCACAGCACTAGCCCCCAGGCCCTCCGTGAAGACCTGCTCTCCCAGGGACAAACAAGGATGACCA
>NW_006441394.1:89679-95553 GCF_000325575.1 Pteropus alecto
GAAAGAAAGGGCCAGGGATTGATCCCCCACCCTTCACCTGCCACAGGGAAGGGCCTAGCCCCAGAGAGTGATGAAACAAGCCAAACTCCACTTGCCTGTGGCCTTTGGCAAGTTACTTCCCCTCCAGGGGCTCTAACTTTCTGGACTAAGAAAACAATCTTGACTTCCCTAGATTGGTGTAAGGTTCTCCGCTCCCCCCGCCCCCCCCAGACCAGAACACAGAACCCTCAAGCAGTTATCCAGCAGACCTCAAGTTTGATGGTTTCTGCTATAGACCCCAAAACACATCCCCTCCACCCCCAACCTGAGTTCACTTCCTCTTTTTTCAAGGAGTAGAGTGAGGGTGGATAAGCCCAGGCCTACCTCCTCAGCAACTTTCCCTCACCCAGTCCCCTGCCTGTGTCACTCTCACCAAAGTCACTGGCCTAGTTTTCACATAAAACCCTACCCCAACCCCCAGGGCGCTACACTGGCCTTCCAGCAAATCTAAAGAAGCCATTTTGCCCAATTTATGGGTTAGAAATCTGAGGCTTAGGGATATGTCCTGCTCAAGACCAGAGATAAAAATGGACCTTCACTGTATCTGATTTCAGACTTCCAGGGTCTCTCCAGTCTCACACATTTGCAACTGGTTGGTGGTGGTGGTGTGTGTGTGTGGCGGGAGGGGGGAGGGCAGTTAATTAAGCATCAGCCAAGGTTAGGCCCAGTTAAGGAGCTGGAGGGATTGTGGTTAGACTTTCAACCCAAACACACAATCTCAGGTGACTAGAGGTGCTATACACAGATGCACACCTGTTTATCCCACTTTAAGTACCATACTTCCTCTTGACCAGCTCCCCAAAGACAACTCTGCGAGAATCTGACTGCCCAGGGCTCAGCCAGCTCCCTCAGAGAGCCTGGGTTCCTTCTCCCTCAGGCCAGGGTTGGCTGGGTGCTGAGGTGCTCCAAAAACCTGAGCCAGGATCACCTATCAGTGGCAAAGCCTGAGAATGAGCTTCCTCCACAGAGATTCAGAGTTTTATTCTCTCCCTCGATTGGCCAAGAAGTAGCTGCTCTGGATAATCCTGCATTCTTAAACTGGACTATGGGGACTGCCTAGCAGGAGGAAGCACAAGAGACCTTACAAAACCAACACTGGCTGATGAACCCGTGCCTAGGAAGCCCAGCTCGCGGCAGAGCCTCTAAGGGGCAAGGAGAGCAGGCGCATCAGGAGTGAGTTCCAACCAGGAAGGGGCCCCAAGGAGAGCCTGGGTTGGAAAAGGCAAGAATGTGGCTAGTCGGAGATGGGTTGTAAGAGAGAAGGGATCCAAGCAGGCCCAAGGCTTCGGAGGCCACAGGCGTTGGTACACCTGAGTCACAGTCGGAGAAGCCAGACAAATATTCTCCCGGAGCCCCGTCCCCTCCACGGCTATCTTCCAAGCCCCCCGGAGAGCACTCACAGGCCGGCACCAGCTCCAGAAAGAGGGTCTTTTGCGTGTGGTCCCGCTGCCGCAGCTGCCGCACGATGTGGCGTTTCCAGCGGGAGGCAGGGGCTCCGGTACTGCAGGGTTCAGCCATGGCCTTTCTCTCCCGCCTGCTCCCCGCGCACCAGGACCCAAGCAGGCGCCAGCAGGCAGGGGCGGAGCCTCGAGGGGACTCCCTGACGTCGGGAGGGAGGGCCGCGGCGGGGAATCCCCGGGTTGTACCAAGAGCGTATTTGGGGGAGAACAGAATGCGACCGTCGAGGGACGCGGCCCCAGGGTCTACATCACAAGGGGCCCAACAAAGAATTCTTACCTAACTGGGGGCTCCAATTGCTGTCAGGGGTAATAACCGGGACTCCAGGTCGGAGCCTCTGCGGCAGCTTCCCCCGTGCCTATTGGAGCACTCCGCGGGCGGGGCCTCCTGGGCCAGTACTCCTTAACCCCTTAACAGTGCCCGCGGAATTCACAGAACCAGACGCTCGCCCACGCCCACTCTGGAGCAGGCAGTGCTCTAAGGCTCGAGACTGGAGACCTCCGTACACCTGGCCCCCTGCCGTCGAGGCGCTAAAGAACTGTGAGGGGAGACAACACGGACACAAGGCGCACACGCAGTATGACAGCGAGATAAGAAAGCACAGAGGAGGAAGGAACTGAAGGGAAGGGGGCTCAGCTTTCCAGAGATGATGGCATTTGAGTTGGGTCTTGAGGGAAGAAGTAAGAGTTGGCCAGGAAAAGAGAGAATAGGATTCCAGGCAGCAGGAAGAACAAGTACAAAGGTTCGATGACATAAAAACTCTTGGTGGATTCAGGCCTGGAAGGACAGGGGGTGAGCAAGGTTTAGGGATCCAGTTCGTTGCAGAAAATTTAGGTCCCTGTGAATAAAAGGGATTTCATCCAGCAAACCCCCGGCGCAGAGGGGAGACGCCGATTGCCTGAGATCGCACAGTGTCTGAGCTGTCCTGCAGCCCAGTATCCTGACTCAGGGCTCAACAAACGGTGTACTTTATTTGGTTAGCCTCTGGAGGAGCAGAAACATCTCTTGCAGGCACACTTGATAGTAATCATGGGTTTGAGGAAACTGTGATAAAATTACCTCCAGCAAGACCCATGTCTAGAGCTTTCTGCAGACACAGGCTGGTGTGAAGAATGAAAGGAGGGATTCATTGGGCCCAGCCTTGCCTGGGTGTACACTGTGTAAGACCCCAGCAGGCCCTGCTCTCAGTGAGGGAATGCAGACCTGTCTGTCTCCAAAAAATAAGAGAAACTGGGCAATGTTGGGAAATCACATAGGCCCTGGAGGTGATGGGTCTCTTGAGATGCAGATGGGGTGGGTCACAGGACTCAGAAAGCAGTAAATGCCAGTGGCAACCCAGGAGAGTGTACCCTGCTTTGAAACCACAATGAACTGAGCTCAATTCCCCAGAGCTCATGTCATTATCTTTGACCCTCGTTTCCTTTGCACATGTTCCTTTGGAACACCTTCCCCTCTAGTCATCCTGGCTCCTACTCAAGGGTCACTTCCTCCAGGAAAACTTTCCTGCCCCTAAGTTAAGGTTTCTCTGACCTCAGCCCTAGCCCAAGCCTAGCCTATCTGTAGAAGTGAGTGGTGGTGGTAACATTCACTAGAAGGCTTGCCCAGGAGAAGAGCATGGTAGTCATGAGGCCCATGACCAGTTGGCAGCAGTGATGAATTCCCTTTAGGACTGGCTGACTCAAGGGTTTTTGGGGATATCATCAAACTAGATGAGGCTGTTTACATTGAAGGGCGTGTTATCAGGGCCCTGCCTAGCCATGAGATGCAAAAGTGCCATTTCTCTCAAGTGAGGAATCACATTGGGGTCAGGGTTCCTAATCTTTTTTTGACTCAAAACATTGCTAGGAAATTTTAAATAATGTCATTTTTAAGTAGTATATGATAAAGATTTTGACTAAAAATATTATCTTCTATCTTTAGACTATGAAAATTATATTATAAAGTTCACTTAAAATGAAATTTTAGATAATATTCATAATATATGAAGACAAATTTCTATTTTTCACATTTAGCATAATGTGTGATTTATCTTTAATTATGTTAGAAAAACATAATTCAATGATCAATAAATATAAAAAGTGATTATATCATGATTTAGAGGCTTAATGTACTTTAGAATATAGTTTGAAACTTGCACTTGAGTTAGGCATCTCCGGCAGGCAGAATGATTTGTTTAAAAACCTAAGACGGCTCATATTATTTGTACCTAAAACCCTCCTAAGGCTTTCCAGAATATTTAAAGCAAACCCCAACCTCTTTTTGTGGTCTTCAAGGCCCTACTTGCTCTAACTCCTGCCGGTACTTCTGACTTTAACTTCTTTCTACTCTGTAAATAAAGCCTTATTCACAATATTGAAACCACCGCCAAACTCAGTCCCACCAAAGCACCCTGGCTGTCCCGTATTCTTGGTGCTTTTCTTCAAGAACTTTTAGGAGCTAGCACCACCCCTTCTTTCAGAAGACCTTCCTTCTTTGCTCAGTCTGAAATAGCTCCCATCTCAATCAATGTCTATATCATTGTCTAGTTGTTCTTCCTTTCAGAGCATGTATCACTCCCAGAAGGGATCATGTTTCTGTGTTTGTTTAGTTGTTTACGGTTTGTCTCTCCTACCAGGCTGGAAGTTTCAAGAGAGCCAGCACCAAGTCCTCTTTGATCCTATCTCTGTCCTCAGTACCTAGATTGGGGCCTAGAACCAACTGAGTAGGTGATTAGTAAATATTTATTGCTGTTGTTATGGTATCAAAAATATACAAAACCAGTTTTCATGACCCAGCATGCAGAAGTTTTGAATTCAAAGCTGTAGTTATTTTTAATTGAAAAATAATTCACATGCACATAGCCAAAATTTCAAATAGCATGAGTGAAACTCTGCTTCATACCTTGATACTGGTCAGGATAGAACATGCTGGTCTGTGGTCTTTTGGTTATCTATCACTTTTTCTTACCATCTCATGACTCTGAGTGTTGGCTGAGCTCAGCTGGATGATTCTCATTTCGAGTCTCTTACGTGGTGGTAGTCACAAGCAGGACTGGAGTCATCCGAAAACTCAGCTGGGCTGGTTACTAATGATGGCACACTCATTTTGCTGGCAAGAGATGCTGGCATTGGCTGGAAGGACAATTAAAGCTGAAAAACAAAATGCCTCCATGTGGCCTCTCCGTACAGCTTCGGTTTCTCAGAGCATGATGGTTAGATTCTGAGAAGGAGCACCCAAAACAAGCATTCATTGGTCAAAGCCATCACAGTCCAGCCCAGAATCAAGGACAAGAGACATAAACCCCAGCTTTCAATGAAAGGAGTGTCAAAGAATTCCTGGCTATCTTTAATCTACCACTTATTATACCAAATAAACCATATCTCAGTGGCTTAACACAACAAAGTTTGGTTTCTCACATCGCAGTGTGGGTTAGACAATGTTGGCATACTGTTCTCCAGCAGTAACTCAGATCCAAGCTGTTTCTACCCAGTACCTTCATCATCTCAAAGTTCTTTGATCCTACCTACTTAGATGGGAGAGAGGTTGGGTGTCAGGGAAGTGGGGAAAAAGATTTTCACCGGTACAATTGCCTTGGAGCTAAAGTGACACATTCCTCGGCCCACATTCCTGTTCTGAGATCACATATACTAGGAAGGTTGGGAAATATAGTCTTCCCATATTTCCTAGAAGAGAAAAATAGATGTGAACATATCATTGTTACTGACACACAGTAATTTCCCAGTCTCCTTCTCTAGAAGCATCACCATGAACAATTTAGTGTGTATCCTTCCAGAAATATGTATGCATGTACAAGCATATAAAAACACAAATGTAGTATTTACACACTGTTTCACATGTTGCTTCTTTATATATTTTCAGTATATCTCAGAGAACTTTCTATATCAGAATATATAGATCTACTTCATTTCTTTTAACAATACAAAGCATTTCATTGTGTGGATGCACTATAATTTACCTCATCAGTCCTCTGTTGATAAACATTTAGACTACTTCTAATTATTTATTCTTACTGTGTTATACCATACAGCCTGTATATAGATCACTGCTTAACTATGTTAGTGAACCTATAGGAAAGTTTCTATAAGTAATATTTAGAATATATCTGTTCAGTAGTTATAATATAGCTTAGTAATATACAATTAGATAAGGTAGTAAAACTAAAGACATTCACAACAGCAACAAAAACTAATATACTTAAGAATCTACCCAAGAAAAAGTTTACAAGCCACATATGAATAATATAAACTAATTTGAATGTTTGCATCATATATATATATATATATAGTATCTTAATGTGATCAGTTATACTATATATATATGTAATATATGTATGTATGTTATATATATGTGTGTGTGTGTGTGTGTGTGTGTGTGTGT
>NW_006441394.1:95577-98924 GCF_000325575.1 Pteropus alecto
ATATATATATTCTTACTGTGATCAGTTAAATTAACTGAAGGACAAATTACCTGAATGAAAGAAATTATATAACATGTTTGGGGTTAGAAAGACTAAAAATAAAATTACAGTTTACACAAATTTTGAATTCAACATATTCCAATCAAAATCCCAATAGGATATCTTTTAAGTGGAACTTGACTAGTTATTTCTAAAACTCATCTCAAAAGGAATACCCAAGAAAAAGATTTTTAAACAATGAGGGAGAAAACTATTATAATTAAAATGGCGTGCTGTTGTTTCAGAAATAATGAAGAATAATAACAAAATAGAGACTAGAAATAGATCCTCTTGTTTAGGAATTTAATATATAATGAAGATGGCATTTCAGATATGTGGAAAACAGGAGTCTATTCAATAATTTATATAATGACAATTAGTTATCCAGTTAGCGAAAAATTATAGTTAAATTCCTTACATCACACCATTTGCAAAAGTAAATTCCAGATGGATTATGTTATATTATGTTTTAAAACCATTAAAATGATAGTTATTAGAAACAATTAGGATAATTTATTAATCTTGGGATAGGAAAGACCTTCCTAAACAACATGAAAAACCCCAAAATCATAAGAGATAATATAGAGAATTTCACCACATCAAAATGTAAAATTTCTGACCAGTAAAAGACACCATGCCCTATCAAAATTCCAAGAGCCTTTCTTGCAGAAATGAAAACAACAATCCTCAAATTCATATGGAATTGTGAGGGGCTTTTAATAGCCAAAATAATCTTGAAAAAGGACACTGTTGGAGGACTTTACACTTTAAGATGTGCTCCAAAGCTACAGCAATAAAAACTAAGTGGTACTGACATAAGGGTAGACATTAGACAATTAAAATAGAATTGAGATCCAAAAATAAACCCATACATCTATGGCCAATTGATTTTTTACAAGGATGCCAAGTCCATTCAATGGGGAAAGAATTGTTCCTTCAATAAATGGTGCTGGAACAACTGGATTTCCACATGCAAAAGAATAAATTTGGACCCTTACCTCATACTATACACAAAAATTAACTCAAAATGGATCAAAGATATAAACTTAAGATCTAAAATTATAAAACTCTTAGAAGGATCATTGGGGAAAATCTTCACAATTATTATTTCATGAATATGATACTGAAAGCACAATCAACGAAGGAAAACAGAGATTGGACTTCATCAAAATTGAGAACTTTCATGAATCAAGAAAGTGAAAAGACAATGTCTAGAATAGGAGAAAATATTTGCAAATACATATCTGATAAAGGTCTAGTATCCAGAATATATGAAGAACTCTTAAAATTCAATGACAACAAAAACAGCACAATTCAAAAAATGAGCAAAGAATTTGAATAGATATTTCCCCAGAAAAGATATACAAAAGGCCAATGAGCACATAATATGAAAGAGTGCTCAGGGTCGGGCCTGGTTAGTACTTGGATAGGAGACCACCTAGGAATACCAGGTGCTGTAGGTGGAGAGAGGAAAAAAAAAAGATTTTGACCCAAGAAGAGAGAAAATTGGGTAGAATCCTGAGAAGAATGGAACTCTAAAGAGGAAATTGTTTTGAGGAAGAAAAAAGAAAGAAAGAAAGAAAGAAAGAAAGAAAGAAAGAAAGAAAGAAAGAAAGAAAGAAAGAAAGAAAGAAAGAAAGAAAGAAAGAAAGAAAGAAAGAGAAAAAAAAAAAGAAAGAGAAAGAAAGAAAGAAAAAGAAAGAGAAAGAAAGAAAGGAAAGGAAAGAGAAAGAAAGAAAAGAAAAAGGAAAGTGCTCAAAATCATTACTCATCAGGGAAATGCAAATTAAAACCACGATGAGGTACCACTTAATACCTTCTAAGACGGCTATAATTTTTTTAAGTTTTTTTTTTTTAATGAAAAATAATGAGTGTTATTTGGTAGGATGTGGAGAAATTGGAACCTTTGCGCATTCCTGGAGGGAACGTAAAATAGTGCAGCTGCCGTGGAGAACAGTTTTACAGTTTCTCAAAAGGCTAAACATAGAACTACTATGTGATCCAGCAATTCCATTCCTAGATGTGTATCCACAAGAATTGAAAGCAGGATGTGTATCCACAAGAATTGAATAGCCAAAAAGTAGAAACAACTCAAATGTCCATCAACAGATGAATGGATAAACGAAATGTGGTATATACATACAATGGAATATTTTTCTGCCACAAAAAGGAATGAAATTCTGATACATGCTACAATATGTATGAAATTTGAAAATATATGCTATGTGAAATGAGTCAGACACAAAAGGACAAATATTGTATGATTCCATTTTATAAAATATAGAGAATAGGCTAATTCATGGAAACATAAAGTAGATTAGGAGTTACCAGGGGCTGGGGTGAGGGAAGAGTGAGGAATACTTGCTTAATGTTTACAGAATTTCTATATGGGATGATGAAAGAGTTTTGGAAATAGCGGTGATGATTACATAACATTGTGAATGTAATTAATGCCACTGAATTGTACACTTAAAAATGGTTAAAATGGCAATTTTTATGTTATATATATTTTACCACCACCACAACAAAAAATTCACTCAAAAAAAGCAAAAGATACCATATACAAAGTAAAAAGAGAGGCAATAGAGAGGGAGAAAATACTTGCAACATATACAGTAGTCCCCTCATCCATAGTTTTGCTTCCTATGGCTTGTTTCCCAAAAATATTAAATGGAACGTTCCAGAAATCAGTAATCCATAAATTTTAAATTGCAAACCTTTCTGAGTAGTGTGATGAAATCTCGCACCTACCTGCTCTTTCACTCCAAGATGTGAATCATCCTTTGTCCAGTGTATCCACACTGTATACACTACCTGCTCATTAGTCATTTAATAGTCATCTCGGTTATCATGTCAGCTCTCGAGGTATCACAGTGCTTGTGTTCAAATAACCTTTATTTTACTTAATAATGGCCCCAAATGCAAGAGTAGTGATGCTGGCAATTTGGATATGCCAAAGAGAAGCCGTAAATTTCATCAAAGGTGTGTATGTTATAGGAAAAAAATTTAGTATATTTTGAGTTCGGTAATACCTGCAGTTTCAGGCATCCACTGCGGCGCTTGGAATGGATCCTGTACTACTGTATGGCAAATAGTAAAATCCAGAAGATAAACTTTCAAGTCAACTAAAAAACCAGAAAACTCAGTATAAAAATGGGCAATGACTTTTATCAAAAGAAGAAAAACAAATGGTCCGCAAAAAATAAAATAAAACTATGCACAACTCATGAAATATAAGCTAAAAAATGAGAGGTCGTTTTTCACTCAGATTGTCAAAGTTTAAGAGATTAAATAATATTCAGAGTGGG